>NW_027467782.1:8684905-8709250 GCF_004210375.1 Tachypleus tridentatus | reverse complement strand
TGTTGTACTTCGTTCAGTTACGTATTACTAAACTGGTTCTAAACTCAATTCTTATGTTTTTACACTTTATAGGCTTCTGTTTTGACCATTATTACAAGGTGTTCTTTTAAACCATTTTAACCGGATTAACAGAATCAAACCGGTTTACTAACTTCGTTGCCTGTTTTTTTATATTTTATGGCCTTTACTGTTTTCACCGTATTACAGGAATTCTTCTTTTAAACCAGTTCAAACCGGTTCCTAACCTCAATTGCATGTTTTTTACACGTATATGCTGTTTTAACCGTATTACAAGAATTCTTCTTTTAAACCGGTTTTAACAAGTTCAACCGGAATAAACGGGTTGTATCAATTTGCATATTTTACCCTATTATGTACGTTTAGTTTAAAGATTTCTTCATTTTAAACCGGATTAAACGGTTCCTACCTCAATTTGCGTATTTATATTCTGTTTGACCGTGCAGAAATCTTTTAAACCGGTTTAAACGGTTCAACCGATTAAAACCTGTTCTAACCTCAATTTACATGTTTTTTACACTTTATATGCTCTTTTAACCGAATTACAAGGGGAATTCTTCTTTTAACCAGTTTTAACGGTTTCAAGAGATCAAACTGGTTTTAACCTCAATTTCGCATGTTTTTTTACACTTTATATGCTGTTTTGACCGTTATTAGAAAGAATTCTTCTTTTAAACCGGTTTTTAACGCTTCAAACCAGGTCAAATCGGTCGTAACCTCAATTTGCATGTTTCTACACTTTATATACTCTTTGAAGTTATTAAAAAATTCTTCTTTTAGTAGGATTAAACTGGTTCTACCTAATTTGAATATTTATACTCTATTTTGAGGTACTACAAAGAAATCTCCTTTTTAAACCAAGTTTTAACCATTTTACATCCTAGTCAAACCAGTTTCTACACTCAATTCTATGTTTTTACATTTATATGCTGTTTTGACTTTATTATAGAATTCTTATTTTTAACCGGTTTAACCGTTTTCACGGTTCAAACCGGTTCTAACCTCAATTTCCATGTTTTTTACACTTTTTATATGCTGTTTTAACTGTATTACAAGAATCCTCCTTTCAAAACCGGATCAAACTGGTTCTAACCTCAATTCGTATGTTTTACACTTTATAGGCTGTTTTGACCGTATTACAAGAATTGTTCTTTTAAACCAGTTTTAACCGGATCCAACAGAATCAAACCGGTACTAACCTAAATTTGCCTGTTTTATATTTTATATGCTGTTTTGACCGTATTACAGGAATTCTTCTCTTTAAACCGGATCAAACCGGTTCTAACCTCACTCCTTTGCATGTTTTAAACATTATAGGCTGTTTTAACCGTATTACAAGAATTCTTTTTTTAACCGGGTTTTAACAAGTTCCAACCGAATCAAACGGGTTGTAAACATAAATTTGCATATTTTACCCTTTGTATGCTCTTTTGATTTGATTAAAAGATTTCTTCATTTAAACCGGATTAAACCTGTTCCTACCTCAATTTGCGTATTTATATTCTGTTTTGACCGTACTACAAGAAATCTTTTTAAACCGGTTTTAAACGGTTCCAACCTGATTAAACCTGTTCTAACCTCAATGTACATGTTTTTACACTTTATATGCTCTTTTAACCGAATTACAAGAATTCTTCTTTCCAACCGGTTTTAACCGGTTTCAAAGGGATCAAACTGGTTTTAACCTCAATTCGCATGTTTTACACTTTATATGCTGTTTTGACCGTATTAGAAGAATTCTTCTTTTAAACCGGTTTTAACTGCTTCAAACCAGATTAAACCGGTCGTAACCTCAATTTGCATGTTTTTACACTTTATATGCTCTTTTGAAGTTATTAAAAGAATTCTTCTTTTAAACAGGATTAAACTGGTTCCTACCTGAATTTGAATATTTATACTCTATTTTGAGAGTACTACAAGAAATCTCCTTTTAAACCAGTTTTAACCATTTCCATCCTGATCAAACCGGTTCTACACTCAATTCGTATGTTTTTACATTTATATGCTGTTTTGACTTTATTACTAGAATTCTTATTTTTAACCGGTTTTAACCGTTTTCCACCGAATCAAACAGGTTCTTACCTCAATTTGCATGTTTTTACACTTTATATGCTGTTTTGACCGTATTGCAAGAATTCTTCTTTTAAACCGGTTTTAACCGGTTCCAACCGGATCAAACTGGTACAAACCTCAATTTGGAAGTTTTATATTTTATATGCTGTTTTAACCGTATTACAAGAACCCTTCTTTTAACCGGATCAAACCGGTTCTTACCTCAATTTCCATGTTTTTACACTTTATATCCTGTTTTGACTGTATTACAAGAATACCCTTTTATACCGGATCAAACCTGTACAAACAGGATCAAACTGGTTCTAACCTCACCTGCATCTTTTACACTTTATATGCTGTTTTAAACGTATTACAAGAATTTTCTTTAAACAGGATCAAACTGGATTAATCTGGTCCCAACCAGATCAAACCGGTTCCATCCACAATTTCCATGTTTTCACACTTTATATGCTGTATTAACCGTATTACAGTAATTCTTCTTTAAACCGGTTCCAACTGGATCAAACTGGTACTAATTTCAATTTGGAAGTTTTACACTTTATATGCTGTTTTAACTGTATTACAAGAATCCTTCTTTAAATCGGATGAAACCGATTTCAACCGGATCAAACCTCAATTAACATGTTTTACACTTTATATGCTTCTTTTCACCGCCTTACAAGAAATCTTTTAAACCGGTTTTAATCGGTTCCAGCCGGATCAAACCTGTTTTAATCTCAATTTGCATGTTTTATACTTTTATATGCTGTTTGACTTTATTACAAGAATTCTTCTTTTCAACCGGTTTTCATCGGTTCCAATAGGTTCAAAGCGGTTCTAACCTGAATTCTGCATGTTTTACACTTTATATTCTGTTTTAAACGAATTACAAGAATTCTTCTTTCCAACCGGTTTTAACCGGTTTCAAACGGATCAAACTGGTTTTAACCTCAATTCGCATGTTTTACACTTTATATGCTGTTTTGACCGTATTAGAATTCTTCTTCTTTTAAACCGGTTTTAACCGGTTCAAACCAGATTAAACCGGTCGTAACCTCAATTTGCATGTTTTACACTTTATATGCTGTTTTGACCGTATTAGAATTCTTCTTCTTTAAACCGGTTTTAACTGGTTCCTACCTGAATTTGAATATTTATACACCATTTTGAGAGTACTACAAGAAATCTCTTTTAAACCAGTTTTAACCATTTCATCCTGATCAAACCGGTTCTACACTCAATTGTATATTTTTTACATTTATATGCTGTTTTGACTTTATTACAAGAATTCTTCTTTTTAACCGAATCAAACAGGTTCTTACCTCAATTTGCATGTTTTACACTTTATATGCTGTTTTGACCGTATTACAAGAATTCTTCTTTTAAACCTGTTTCAACCGGTTCCAACCGGATCAATCTGGTACTAACCTCAATTTGGAAGTTTTATATTTTATATGCTGTTTTAACCGTATTACAAGAACCCTCCTTTTAACCGGATCAAACTGGTTCTTACCTCAATTCACATGTTTTACACTTTATATGCTGTTTTAACCGTATTACAAGTAACCTTCTTTTAAAACCGGATTAAACCTGTTCTAACCTCAAAGTACATGTTTTTACACTTTATATGCTGTTTTGACTTATTACAAGAATTCTTCTTTTAACTGGTTTAAACCGTTTTCCAACCGAATCAAACAGGTTATTACCTCAATTTGCATGTTTTACACTTTATATGCTGTTTTGACCGTATTACAAGAATCCTTCTTCTTTAAATCGGATGAAACTGAATTCAACTGGATCAAACCTCAATTCACATGTTTTACACTTTATATGCTCTTTTCACCGCCTTACAAGAAATCTTTTTAAACCGGTTTTAATAGGTTCCAACCGGATCAAACCTGTTTTAATCTCAATTCGCATGTTTTTTTATACTTTATATGCTGTTTGGACTTTATTACAAGAATTCTTTTTAAACCGGTTTTAACAGGTTCCAACCGGATCAAACTGGTACTAACCTCAATTTGCATGTTTTTACACTTTATATGCTGTTTTTACCGTAAAACAAGAATTCTTTCTTTAAACCTGATCAAACCGGTTCAAACCTCAATTCGCATGTTTTACACTTTATATGCTGTTTTAACCAAATTACAAGAATTCTTCTTTTAAACCGTTTTAACCGAATATAACCTAAATTTGCATGTTTTACCCTTTATATGCTCTTTTGATTTTATTAAAAGAATTCTTCTTTTAAACCGGAATGAACTGGTTCCTACATCAATTTGTATATTTATATTTTGTTTTGACCGTACTACAAGAAATCTTCTTTAAACAGGTTTCATCCGGTTCCAACCTGATCAAACCGGTTTTAACCTCAATTTGCATGTTTTACCACTTTATATGCTGTTTTGACCGTATTACAAGAATTCTTCTTTTAAACCGGTTTTAACCGGTTCCAACCTGATCAAACCGGTACTAACCTCAATTTGGAAGTTTTACATTTATATGCTGTTTTAACCGTATTAGAAGAATCCTTCTTTAAAACGGATCAAACCGGTTTTACCTCAATTTGCATGTTTTACACTTTATATGCTGTTTTAACCGTATTAAAAGATATCTTCTTTAAACCGAATTAAACCTCTTCTAACCTTCAAAGTACATTAATTTGCATGTTTTTACACTTTATATGCTGTTTTAAATGTATTACAGGAATTCTTCTTTAAACCGGTTTAAACCAGTTCCCACTGAATCAAACAGGTTCTAACCTCAAATTGCATATTTTACACTTTATATGCTGTTTTGACTGTATTACAAGAATTCTTCTTGTTTTAAACCGGATCATCAAGCAGTTCCAACCGGATTAAATCTGTTCTAACCTCAATGTACATATTTTTACACTTTATATGCTGTTTTAACCAAATTACAAGAATTCTTCTTTAAACTAGTTTGAACAGGTTCCAACCGGATCAAACCGGTTCTAACCTCAATTTGCATGTTTTTACATTTTATATGCTGTTTTAACCGTATTACAAGAATCCTTCTTTTAAAACGGATCAAACCGGTTCTACCTCAATTCGCGCATGTTTTTACACTTTATATGCTGTTTTAACCGTATTACAAGTAACCTTCTTTTAAACCGGATTAAACCTGTTCTAACCTCAAAGTACATGTTTTACACTTTATATGCTGTTTTAACCGTATTACAGGAATTCTTCTTTAAATCGGTTTTAATCGGTTCCAACTGATAAAACGGGTTAAAACCAATTCGCATGTTTTTACACTTATATATGCTGTTTTGACCGTATTACAAGAATTCTTTTTTGAAACCGGTTTTAACCAGTTCCACTGAATCGAACAGGTTCTAACCTCAAATTGCATATTTTTACACTTCATATGCTGTTATGACGGTATTACAAGAAATCTTGTTTTAAACCGGACCAAAGCAGTTCCAACCGGATTAAATCTGATCTAACCTCAATGTACATGTTTTTACACTTTATATGCTGTTTTAACCAAATTACAAGAATTCTTCTTTTAAACCGGTTTTAACAGGTTTTAACCTCAATTCGCATGTTTTTACACTTTATATGCTGTTTTAACAGTATCAAAAAAAGTCTTTTTTTAAACCAAATCAAACCAGTTTTATCCTCAATTTGCATGATTTTACACTTTATATGCTGTTTTAACCGTATTACAGTAGTTTCTTCTATTAAACCGAATTAAACCAGTTCCCAAGGGATCAAACCGGTTCTAACCTCAATTCGCATGTTTTTACACTTTATTTGCTGTTTTAACCGTATTACAAGAAATCTTGTTTTAAACCGGATCAAACCGGTTCCAACCTCAATGTACATCTTTTTACACTTTATATGCTCTTTTGACGAAATTACAAGAATTCTTCTTTTAAACTGGATCATACCGGTTTTAACCTTAATTTGCATTTGTTTACACTTTATATGCTCTTACAACCGTATGACAGGATTTCTTCTTTTAAACCGGATCTAACTGATTAATCTGGTTTTAACAAGATAAAACCGGTTCTATCCACAATTTCCATGTTTTGACACTTTATATGCTGTTTTGACCGTATTACAAGAATTCTTCTTTTAAACCGGGTTAAACATGTTCTAATCTCAAAGTATATGTTTTTACACTTTATGTGCTGTTTTATCTAAATTACAAGAATTCTTCTTTTCAACTGGTTTTAAGAGGTTCCAACCGGATCAAACTGATACTAACCTCAATTTGCATGTTTTACACTTTATATCCTGCTTTGACCGTATTAGAAGAATTCTTCTTTTAAACCAAATCAAACCAGTTTTATCCTCAATTTGCATGATTTTACACTTTATATGCTGTTTTGACCGTATTACAGGAATTCTTCTTTTAAAGTGGTTCAAACCGGTTGTAACATCAATTTCCATGTTCTTACACTTTATATGCTGTTTTAACCGTATTACAGTAGTTCTTCTATTAAACCGGATTAAACCAGTTCCTAAAGGATCAAACCGGTTCTAACCTCAATTTGCATGTTTTACACTTTATATGCTGTTTTAACCAAATTACAAGAATTCTTCTTTTAACAGGTTTCAACCGGTTCCAACAGGATCAAACCGGTAATGACCTCAATTTGCAAGTTTTTAAACTTTATATGGTGTGTTAACCAAATTACAAGAAATCTTCTTTTAAACCGGATCAAACCGATTTCAACCGGATCAAACCGGATCAATCCTCAATTCGCATGTTCTTACACTTTATATGCTGTTTTAACCGTATTACAAGAAATCTTCTTTTAAACCGGATCAAACCTATTGTAACCTCAAAGTACATGTTTTACACTTTATATGCTGTGTTAACCAAATTATAAGAATTCTTCTTTTAAACCGGTTTTAATAGGTTTCAAACGTATCAAACCGGTACTATACTCACTTTGTATGTTTTACACTTTATATGCTGTTTTGACCATATTACAAGAATTCTTCTTTAAACCGGATCAAACCGGTTTTAACCTCAATTTGCATGTTTTCACACTTTATATGCTGTTTTAACCGTATTACAGGAATTGTTCTTTTAAACTGGTTCAAACCGGAATAATCATGTTCCAACCGGATCAAACCGGTTTTAACCTCAATTCGCATGTTTATACACTTTATATGCTGTTTTAACCGTATAACAGGAATTCTTCTTTTTTAACTGGTTTAAACCGGTTTAATCATGTTCCAACCTGATCAAACCGGTTTTTAACTCAATTCACATGTTTTTACACTTTATATGCTGTTTTGATTTATTAGAAGAATTCTTCTTTTAATCCGATTTTAATCGGTTTCCACCGGATCCAACCGGAATTACCTCAATTTGCATGTTTTTACACTTTATATGCTGTTTTAACCGTATTACAAGAATTCTTCTTTTGAACCGAATCAAACCGGTTCTAACCTCAATTTGCATATTTATATTCTGTTTTGATCGTATTACAAGAATTCTTATTTTCAACCGGATCAAACCTCAATTCGTATGTTTTTACACTTTATATGCTCTATTGACCACATCAGAAGAAATCTTTTTTTAAACCGGTTTTAATCGGTTCCACCCGGATCAAACCAGGATAAACCTCAATTTGCAAGTTTTTACATTTTATATGCTGTTTTAACCATATTACAAGATTCCTCCTTTTGAACTGTATCAAACCGGATCAAACCTCAATTCGCATGTTTTTACACTTTTTATGCTCTTTTGATTTTATAAAAAGAATTCTTTTTTTAAACCGGATTAAACTGGTTCCTACCGCAATTTGCATATTTATATTCTGATTTGACCGTACTACAAAAATCCTTCTTTTAAACCGGTTTTAACCGGTTCCAACGGGATCAAACCACTTCTAACCTAAATATGGATGTTTTTTACACTATATATGCTGTTTTGACCGTATTCTTCTTTTGCACCGGATTAAACTGGTTCCTACCACAATTTGCATATTTATATTCTGTTTTGACTGTACTACATGAAATCTTCTTTTAAACCAGTTTTAACTTTAACCAACCTCAATTTGCATAATTTTACCCTTTATATGCTGTTTTCACCGTATTACAAGAATTCTTCTTTTAAACCTGATCAAACTGATTTAAACTGGATCAAACCGGATCAATCCTCAATTCGCCTGTTTTTACACTTTATTTCCTGTTTTGAATTTATTACATGAATTCTTGTTTTAAACCGGTTTTAATGGTTCAAACCGGATAAAACCGGTTGCAACCTCAATTTGCATGTTTTTACACTTTATATGCTGTTTTGACATTATTAGAGGAATTCTTCTTTTAAACCGGTTTTAATCAGTTTCTATCGGATCAAACATCTTCTAACCTCAATTTGCATGTTTTTATCATTTATATGCTGTTTTGACCATATTACAAGAATTCTTCTTTTGAAACGGTTTTAACCAGTTCCAACCGGATCAAACCGGAACTAACCTCAAATTGCAAGTTTTGACACTTTATCTGCTGTTTTGATTTATTACAAGAATTCTTCTTTTAAACCGGTTTTAATCGGTTTCCACCGGATCAAACAGGATCTAACCTCAATTCGCATATTTTTACACTTTATATGCTGTTTTACCATATTACAGTAAGTCTTCTTTTAAACTGGATTAAACCGGTTCCAACCGGATCAAACTGGTAATAACATCAATTTGCAAGTTTTTAAACTTTATATGCTGTGTTAACCAAATTACAAGAAATCTTCTTTTAACAGGTTTCAACCGGTTCCAACAGGATCAAACCGGTAATGACCTCAATTTGCAAGTTTTTAAACTATATATGGTGTGTTAACCAAATTACAAGAAATCTTCTTTAAACTGATTTAACGGATCAAACTGATTTCAACCGGATCAAACCGGATCAATCCTCAATTCGCATGTTCTTACACTTTATATGCTGTTTTAACCGTATTACAAGAAATCTTCTTTTAAACCGGATCAAACCTATTGTAACCTCAAAGTACATGTTTTTACACTTTATATGCTGTGTTAACCAAATTACAAGAATTCTTCTTTTAAACCGGTTTTAATAGGTTTCAAACGTATCAAACTGGTACTATACTCACTTTGTATGTTTTTACACTTTATATGCTGTTTTGACCATATTACAAGAATTCTTCTTTAAACCGGATCAAACCGGTTTTAACCTCAATTTGCATGTTTTCACACTTTATATGCTGTTTTAACCGTATTACAGGAATTGTTCTTTTAAACTGGTTCAAACCGGAATAATCATGTTCCAACCGGATCAAACCGGTTTTAACCTCAATTCGCATGTTTATACACTTTATATGCTGTTTTAACCGTATTACAAGAATCCTTCTTTTAAACTGGATCAAACCTCAATTCGTATGTTTTTACACTTTATATGCTGTTTTGATTTATTACAAGAATTCTTCTTTTAAACAGGTTTTAATCGGTTTCCACCGGATCGAACCGGAATTACCTCAATTTGCATGTTTTACACTTTATATGCTGTTTTAACCGTATTACAAGAATTCTTCTTTTGAACCGCATCAAACCGGTTCTAACCTCAATTTGCATATTTATATTCTGTTTTGATCGTATTACAAGAATTCTTATTTTCAACCGGATCAAACCTCAATTCGTATGTTTTTACACTTTATATGCTCTATTGACCACATCAGAAGAAATCTTTTTTTAAACCGGTTTTAATCGGTTCCACCCGGATCAAACCAGGATAAACCTCAATTTGCAAGTTTTTACATTTTATATGCTGTTTTAACCATATTACAAGATTCCTCCTTTTGAACTGTATCAAACCGGATCAAACCTCAATTCGCATGTTTTTACACTTTTTATGCTCTTTTGATTTTATAAAAAGAATTCTTTTTTTAAACCGGATTAAACTGGTTCCTACCGCAATTTGCATATTTATATTTTGATTTGACCGTACTACAAGAATTCTTCTTTTAAACCGGTTTTAACCGGTTCCAACGGAATCAAACCAGTTCTAACCTGAATATGGATGTTTTTACACTATATATGCTGTTTTGACCGTATTCTTCTTTTGCACCGGATTAAACTGGTTCCTACCTCAATTTGCATATTTATATTCTGTTTTGACTGTACTACATGAAATCTTCTTTTAAACCAGTTTTAACTTTAACCAACCTCAATTTGCATATTTTTACCCTTTATATGCTGTTTTCACCATATTACAAGAATTCTTCTTTTAAACCTGATCAAACTGATTTAAACTGGATCAAACCGGATCAATCCTCAATTCGCCTGTTTTTACACTTTATTTCCTGTTTTGAATTTATTACAAGAATTCTTCTTTTAAACCGTTTTAACCGGTTCCAACCGGATCAATCTGGTACTAACCTCAATTTGGAAGTTTTATATTTTATATGCTGTTTTAACCGTATTACAAGAACCCTCCTTTTAACCGGATCAAACCGGTTCTTACCTCAATTCGCATGTTTTTACACTTTATATGCTGTTTTAACCGTATTACAAGTAACCTTCTTTTAAACCGGATTAAACCTGTTCTAACCTCAAAGTACATGTTTTTACACTTTATATGCTGTTTTAACCGTATTACAGGAATTCTTCTTTTAAATCGGTTTAAACCGGATTAATCTGGTTCCAACCGGATCAAACCGTTTGTAACATTAATTTCCATGTTTTTACACTTTATATGCTGTTTTGACTTTATTAAAAGAATTCTTCTTCTTAACCGGTTTAAACCGTTTTCCACCGAATCAAACAGGTTCTTACCTCAATTTGCATGTTTTTACACTTTATATGCTGTTTTGACCATATTACAAGAATCCTTCTTTTAAATCGGATGAAACCGAATTCAACCGGATCAAACCTCAATTCACATGTTTTTACACTTTATATGCTCTTTTCACCGCCTTAGAAAAATCTTTTTTTAAACCGGTTTTAATAGGTTCCAGCCGGATCAAACCTGTTTTAATCTCAATTCGCATGTTTTTATACTTTATATGCTGTTTGGACTTTATTACAAGAATTCTCCTTTTAAACCGGTTTTAACAGGTTCCAACCGGATCAAACTGGTACTAACCTCAATTTGCATGTTTTTACACTTTATATGCTGTTTTTACCGTAAAACAAGAATTCTTCTTTTAAACCTGATCAAACCGGTTCAAACCTCAATTCGCATGTTTTTACACTTTATATGCTGTTTTAACCAAATTACAAGAATTCTTCTTTTAAACCGTTTTTAACCGGATATATCCTAAATTTGCATGTTTTACCCTTTGTATGCTCTTTTGATTTTATTAAAAGAATTCTTCTTTTAAACCGGAATGAACTGGTTCCTACATCAATTTGCATATTTATATTTTGTTTTGACCGTACTACAAGAAATCTTCTTTTAAACAGGTTTCATCCGGTTCCAACCTGATGAAAGCGGTTTTAACCTCAATTTGCATGTTTTACCCTTTATGTGCTGTTTTGACCGTATTACAAGAATTCTTCTTTTAAACCGGTTTTAACCGGTTTCAACGGGATCAAACCGGTACTAACCTCAATTTGGAAGTTTTTATATTTTATATGCTGTTTTAACCGTAAGAGAAGAATCCTTCTTTTAAAACGGATCAATCCGGTTCTTACCTCAATTCGCATGTTTTTACACTTTATATGCTGTTTTAACCGTATTAAAAGATATCTTCTTTTAAACCGAATTAAACCTCTCCTAACCTCAAAGTACATGTTTTTACACTTTATATGCTGTTTTAACAGTATTACAGGAATTCTTCTTTTAAACCGGTTTAAACCAGTTCCCACTGAATCGAACAGGTTCTAACCTCAAATTGCATATTTTTACACTTTATATGCTGTTTTGACTGTATTACAAGAAATCTTGTTTTAAACCGGATCAAAGCAGTTCCAACCGGATTAAATCTGATCGAACCTCAATGTACATATTTTTACACTTTATATGCTGTTTTAACCAAATTACAAGAATTCTTCTTTTAAACCAGTTTGAACAGGTTCCAACCGGATCAAACCGGTTCTAACCTCAATTTGCATGTTTTTATATTTTATATGCTGTTTTAACCGTATTACAAGAATCCTCCTTTTAAAACGGATCAAACCGGTTCTTACCTCAATTCGCGTGTTTTTACACTTTATATGCTGTTTTAACCGTATTACAAGTAACCTTCTTTTAAACCGGATTAAACCTGTTCTAATCTCAAAGTACATGTTTTTACACTTTATATGCTGTTTTAACCGTATTACAGGAATTCTTCTTTTAAATCGGTTTTAACCGGTTCCAACCGGATCAAACGGGTTAAAAACCAATTCGCATGTTTTTACACTATATATGCTGTTTTGACCGTATTACAAGAATTCTTCTTTGAAACCGGTTTTAACCAGTTCCACTGAATCGAACAGGTTCTAACCTCAAATTGCATATTTTTACACTTCATATGCTGTTTTGACGGTATTACAAGAAATCTTGTTTTAAACCGGATCAAAGCAGTTCCAACCGGATTAAATCTGATCTAACCTCAATGTACATGTTTTTACACTTTATATGCTGTTTTAACCAAATTACAAGAATTCTTCTTTTAAACCGGTTTTAACAGGTTTTAACCTCAATTCGCATGTTTTTACACTTTATATGCTGTTTTAACAGTATTAAAAGAAGTCTTTTTTTAAACCAAATCAAACCAGTTTTATCCTCAATTTGCATGATTTTACACTTTATATGCTGTTTTAACCGTATTACAGTAGTTCTTCTATTAAACCGGATTAAACCAGTTCCCAAGGGATCAAACCGGTTCTAACCTCAATTCGCATGTTTTTACACTTTATTTGCTGTTTTAACCGTATTACAAGAAATCTTGTTTTAAACCGGATCAAACCGGTTCCAACCGGATTAAACAGGTTCTAACCTGAATGTACATCTTGTTACACTTTATATGCTGTTTTGACGAAATTACAAGAATTCTTCTTTTAAACTGGATCAAACCGGTTTTAACCTTAATTTGCATTTGTTTACACTTTATATGCTCTTTCAACCGTATGACAGGATTTCTTCTTTTAAACCGGATCTAACTGGATTAATCTGGTTTTAACCAGATAAAACCGGTTCTATCCACAATTTCCATGTTTTGACACTTTATATGCTGTTTTGACCGTATTACAAGAATTCTTCTTTTAAACCGGGTTAAACATGTTCTAATCTCAATGTATATGTTTTTACACTTTATATGCTGTTTTATCTAAATTACAAGAATTCTTCTTTTCAACTGGTTTTAAGAGGTTCCAATCGGATCAAACTGGTACTAACCTCAATTTGCATGTTTTACACTTTATATCCTGAATTCTTCTTTTTGACCGTATGAGAAGAATTCTTCTTTTAAACCAAATCAAACCAGTTTTATCCTCAATTTGCATGATTTTACACTTTATATGCTGTTTTGACCGTATTACAGGAATTCTTCTTTTAAAGTGGTTCAAACCGGTTGTAACATCAATTTCCATGTTCTTACACTTTATATGCTGTTTAACCGTATTACAGTAGTTCTTCTATTAAACCGGATTAAACCAGTTCCTAAAGGATCAAACCGGTTTTAACCTCAATTTGCATGTTTTTACACTTTATATGCTGTTTTAACCGTATTACAAGAATTCTTCTTTTAAACCGGTTTTAACCATTTCCCACCGGATCAAAATGGTTCTTACCTGAATTCGTATGTTTTTACATTTTATATGCTGTTTTGACTTTATTAAAAGAATTCTTCTTCTTAATCGGTTTAAACCGTTTTCCACCGAATCAAACAGGTTCTTATCTCAATTTGCATGTTTTTACACTTTATATGCTGTTTTAACCGTATTAGTGTAATTCTTCTTTTAAACCGGTTTTAACCGGTTCCAACCGGATGAAACCGGTACTAACCACAATTTGCAAGTTTTTATATTTTATATGCTGTTTTAACTGTATTACAAGAATCTTCTTTTTAAACCGGATCAAACCGGTCCTTACCTCAATTCGCATGTTTTTACACTTTATATGCTGTTTTAACAGTATTACAAGAATTCTTCTTTTAAACCAAATCAAGCCAGTTTTAACCTCAACTTGAATGATTTTACACTTTAAATACTATTTTAACCGTATTACAGGAATTCTTCTTTTAAACCGGATCAAACCGATTTCAACCGGATCAAACCTGATTAATCTTCAATTCGCATGTTTTTACACTTTACATGCTCTTTTGATTCCCTTACAAGAATTCTTTTAAACGGGTTTGAACCTTAACTCGCATGTTTTTACACTTTATATGCTCTTTTTATTTTATTAAAAGAATTCTTCTTTTAAACTGAATCCTACCTCAATTCCCATATTTATATTCTGTTTTAACCGTACTACTAGAATTCTTCTTTTAAACCGGTTTTAATCAGTTTTAACCGGATCAAATAGTTTCTAACCTCAATTTGCTTGTTTTTACCATTTATATGCTGTTTTGACCGTATTACAAGAATTCTTCTGTTAAACCGGTTTTAACCTGTTCCAAACACCTCAATGTATATATTTTCACACTTTATATGCTGTTTTAACCAAATTACAAAAATTCTTCTATTAAACTGGTTTTAACAGGTTGCAACCGGATCAAACCGGTACTAACCTCAATACGCTTCTTTTTACACTTTATATGCTGTTTTAACCATATTAGAAGAATACTTCTTTTGAACCGTTTTAACCGGATAAAACCGGTTCTAACCTCAATTTTCTTTTTTTTACCCTTTGTATGCTCTTTTGATTTTATTAAAAGAATTCTTCTTTTAAACCGGAATAAACTGATTCCTACATCAATTTGCACATTTATATTCTGTTTTGACCGTACTACAAGAAATCTTCTCTTAAACAGGTTTTATACGGTTCCAACCTGATCAAACCGGTATTAACCTCAATTTGCATGTTTTTACACTTTATATGCTGTTTTAACAGTATTACAAGAAATATTCTTTTAAACCTGTTTTAACTTGTTCCAACCGGATCAAACCGGTTCTAACCTCAATTCGCATGTTTCTACACTTTACATGCTGTTTTAACCGTATTACACTGATTCTTCTTTTAAACCGGTTTTAACCGGTCCTGACCTCAATTTGCATGTTTATACACTTTATATGCTCTTTTTTTTTAATTAAAGGAATTCTTCTTTTAAACTGGATTAAACTGGTTCCTACCTCAATTTGCATATTTATATTCTGTTTTGACAATACTACAAGAAATCTTCTTTTAAACCGGTTTTAACCGGTTCCAACCTGATCAAACCGGTTCTAACCTTAATTCGTATGTTTTTACAATTTATATGCTGATTTGACCGTATTACAAGAATTCTTCTTTTAAACCGGTTTTAACAGGTTCCAACCGGATCAAATCGGTTCTAACCTCAATTTGCATGTTTTTACACTTTACATGCTCTTTTTATTTTATTAAAAGAAATATTCCTTTAAACTTGATTAAACTGGATCCTACCTCAATTTGCATATTTATATTCTGTTTTGACCATACTACAAGAAATCTTATTTTAAACCGGTTTTAACCGGTTCCAACCAGATCAAACCGGTTCCAACCTCAATTGGTATGTTTTTACAATTTATATCCTGTTTTGACCGCATTAAAAGAATGCTTCTTTTAAACCGGATCAAACCTCAATTCGCATGTTTTGAGTTTATTACAAGAATTCTTCTTTTAAACCGGTTTTAATGGTTCGAACCGGATAAAACCGGTTGCAACCTCAATTTGCATGTTTTTTACACATATATGCTGTTTTAATTTTATTAAAAGAATTCTTCTTTTAAACCGGTTTAAAGTGGTTCCAACCTGATCAAACCGGTTCTAACCTCAATTCGCATATTTTTACACTTTATATGCTGTTTTGACTTTATTAGAGGAATTCTTCTTTTAAACCGGTTTTAATCAGTTTCCACCGGATCAAACAGGTTCTAACCTCAATTTGCAAGTTTTTACCATTTATATGCTGTTTTCACCGTATTACAAGAATTCTTCTGTTGAAACGGTTTTAACCAGTTCCAACCGGATCAAACCGGTACTATCCTCATTTCGCATGTTTTTACATATTATATGCTGTTTTAACCATTACAAGAATTCTTCTTTTAACAGGTTTCAACCGGTTCCAACAGGATCAAACCGGTAATGACCTCAATTTGCAAGTTTTTAAACATTATATGCTGTGTTAACAAAATTACAAGAAATCTTCTTTTAAACCGGATCAAACCGATTTCAACCGGATCAATCCTCAATTCGCATGTTTTTACACTTTATATGCTGTTTTAACCGTATTACAAGAAATCTTCATTTAAACCGGATCAAACCTATTGTAACCTCAAAGTACATGTTTTTACACTTTATATGCTGTTTTGACCATATTACAAGAATTCTTCTTTTAAACCGGATCAAACCGGTTTTAACCTCAATTTGCATGTTTTCACACTTTATATGCTGTTTTAAGCGTATTACAGGAATTGTTCTTTTAAACTGGTTCAAACCGGATTAATGATGTTCCAAGCGGATTAAACCGGTACTAACCTCAATTTGCAAGTTTTTACACTTTATATGATGTTTTAACCGTATTACAAGAATCCTTCTTTTAAACTGGATCAAACCTCAATTCGCATGTTTATACACTTTATATGCTGTTTTAACCGTATAACAGGAATTCTTCTTTTTAACTGGTTTAAACCGGTTTAATCATGTTCCAACCTGATCAAACCGGTTTTTAACTCAATTCACATGATTTTACACTTTATATGCTGTTTTGATTTATTACAATAATTCTTCTTTTAATCCGATTTTAATCGGTTTCCACCGGATCGAACCGGAATTACCTCAATTTGCATGTTTTTATACTTTATATGCTGTTTTAACCGTATTAGAAGAATTCTTCTTTTGAACCGAATCAAACCGGTTCTAACCTCAATTTGCATATTTATATTCTGTTTTGATCGTATTACAAGAATTCTTATTTTCAACCGGATCAAACCTCAATTCGCATGTTTTTACACTTTATATGCTCTATTGACCGCATCAGAAGAAATCTTTTTTTAAACCGGTTTTAATCGGTTCCACCCGGATCAAACCAGGATAAACCTCAATTTGCAAGTTTTTACATTTTATATGCTGTTTTAACCATATTACAAGATTCCTCCTTTTGAACTGCATCAAACCGGATCAAACCTCAATTCGCATGTTTTTACACTTGATATGCTCTTTTGATTTTATAAAAAGAATTCTTTTTTTAAACCGGATTAAACTGGTTCCTACCGCAATTTGCATATTTATATTCTGATTTGACCGTATTACAAGAATTCTTCTTTTAAACGAGTTTTAACCGGTTCTAACCTAAATTTCCATGTTTTACCCTTTGTATGCTCTTTTGATTTTATTAAAAGAATTCTTCTTTTAAACCGGATTAAACTGGTTCCAACCGGATTAAATCTGTTCTAACCTCAATTTACATATTTTTACACTTTATATGCTGTTTTAACCAAATTACAAGAATTCTTCTTTTAAACCGGTTTTAACAGGTTCCAACCGGATCAAATCGGTTCTAACCTCAATTTGCATGTTTTTTACACTTTACATGCTCTTTTTATTTTATTAAAAGAAATATTCCTTTAAACTTGATTAAACTGGATCCTACCTCAATTTGCATATTTATATTCTGTTTTGACCATACTACAAGAAATCTTATTTTAAACCGGTTTTAACCGGTTCCAACCAGATCAAACCGGTTCCAACCTCAATTGGTATGTTTTTACAATTTATATCCTGTTTTGACCGCATTAAAAGAATGCTTCTTTTAAACCGGATCAAACCTCAATTCGCATGTTTTGAGTTTATTACAAGAATTCTTCTTTTAAACCGGTTTTAATGGTTCGAACCGGATAAAACCGGTTGCAACCTCAATTTGCATGTTTTTTACACATATATGCTGTTTTAATTTTATTAAAAGAATTCTTCTTTTAAACCGGTTTAAAGTGGTTCCAACCTGATCAAACCGGTTCTAACCTCAATTCGCATATTTTTACACTTTATATGCTGTTTTGACTTTATTAGAGGAATTCTTCTTTTAAACCGGTTTTAATCAGTTTCCACCGGATCAAACAGGTTCTAACCTCAATTTGCATGTTTTTACCATTTATATGCTGTTTTCACCGTATTACAAGAATTCTTCTGTTGAAACGGTTTTAACCAGTTCCAACCGGATCAAACCGGTACTATCCTCATTTCGCATGTTTTTACATATTATATGCTGTTTTAACCAAATTATAAGAATTCTTCTTTTAACAGGTTTCAACCGGTTCCAACAGGATCAAACCGGTAATGACCTCAATTTGCAAGTTTTTAAACATTATATGCTGTGTTAACCAAATTAAAAGAAATCTTCTTTTAAACCGGATCAAACCGATTTCAACCGGATCAAACCGGATCAATCCTCAATTCGCATGTTTTTACACTTTATATGCTGTTTTAACCGTATTACAAGAAATCTTCATTTAAACCGGATCAAACCTATTGTAACCTCAAAGTACATGTTTTTACACTTTATATGCTGTTTTGACCATATTACAAGAATTCTTCTTTTAAACTGGATCAAACCTCAATTCGCATGTTTATACACTTTATATGCTGTTTTAACCGTATAACAGGAATTCTTCTTTTTAACTGGTTCAAACCGGTTTAATCATGTTCCAACCTGATCAAACCGGTTTTAACCTCAATTCGCATGTTTATACACTTTATATGCTGTTTTAACCGTATAACAGGAATTCTTCTTTTTAACTGGTTTAAACCGGTTTAATCATGTTCCAACCTGATCAAACCGGTTTTTAACTCAATTCACATGTTTTTACACTTTATATGCTGTTTTGATTTATTACAAGAATTCTTCTTTTAATCCGATTTTAATCGGTTTCCACCGGATCGAACCGGAATTACCTCAATTTGCATGTTTTTATACTTTATATGCTGTTTTAACCGTATTAGAAGAATTCTTCTTTTGAACCGAATCAAACCGGTTCTAACCTCAATTTGCATATTTATATTCTGTTTTGATCGTATTACAAGAATTCTTATTTTCAACCGGATCAAACCTCAATTCGCATGTTTTTACACTTTATATGCTCTATTGACCGCATCAGAAGAAATCTTTTTTTAAACCGGTTTTAATCGGTTCCACCCGGATCAAACCAGGAAAAACCTCAATTTGCAAGTTTTTACATTTTATATGCTGTTTTAACCATATTACAAGATTCCTCCTTTTGAACTGCATCAAACCGGATCAAACCTCAATTCGCATGTTTTTACACTTGATATGCTCTTTTGATTTTATAAAAAGAATTCTTTTTTTAAACCGGATTAAACTGGTTCCTACCGCAATTTGTATATTTATATTCTGATTTGACCGTACTACAAGAATTCTTCTTTTAAACCGGTTTTAACCAGTTCCAACTTCAATTTGCATGTTTTCACACTTTATATGCTGTTTTGACCGTGTTACAAGAATTCTTATTTTCAACCGGTTTTAATCGGTTCAAAAAGGATCAAACCGGTTCGAACTTCAATTTGTATGTTTTCACACTTTATATGCTGTTTTGACCGTGTTACAAGAATTCTTCTTTTAAACCGGATCAAACAGGTTTTAACCTCAATTTGCATGTTTTTACACTTTATATGCTGTTTTAACCGTATTACAGGAATTCTTCTTTTAAACTGGTTCAAACCGGATTAATTATGTTCCAACAGGATCAAACCGGTACTAACATCAATTTGCAAGTTTTTACACTTTATATGCTGTTTTAACCGTATTACAGGAATTCTTCTTTTAAACTGGTTGAAACCGGATTAATTATGTTCCAACCGGATCAAACCGGTACTAACCTCAATTTGCAAGTTTTTACACTTTATATGCTGTTTTAACCGTATTACAAGAATCCTTCTTTTAAACTGGATCAAACCTTAATTCGCATGTTTATACACTTTATATTCTGTTTTAACCGTATTACAGGAATTCTTCTTTTTAACTAGTTCAAACCGGATTAATCATGTTCCAACCTGATCAAACGGGTTCTTACCTCAATTCACATGTTTTTACAGTTTATATGCTGTTTTGATTTTTTACAAGAATTCTTCTTTTATAACCAGGTTTTAATCGGTTTCCACCGGATCAAACAGGTTCTAACCTCAATTCGCATGTTTTTACACTTTATATGCTGTTTTAACCGTATTACAAGAATTCTTCTTTTAAACCGGATTTAACTCGTTCGAAACCGATCAAATCGATTTTAACCTCAATTTGCATGTTTTTACACTTGATATGCTCTTTTGATATTATTAAAAGAATTCTTTTTTTTTAAACCGCATTAAACTGGTTCCTACCTCAATTTGCATATTTATATTCTGTTTTGACCGTACTACAAGAATCCTTCTTTTAAACCGGTTTTAACGGAATCAAACCGTTTCAAACATCAATTTGCATGTTTTTACACTATATATGCTGTTTTGACCGTATTCTTCTTTTAAACCGGATTTAACTTGTTAATACCTCAATTTGCATATTTATATTCTATTTTGACCGTACTACATGAAATCTTCTTTTAAACTGGTTTTAACCGGTTCCAACCTCAATTCGCATGTTTTTACACTATATATGCTGTTTTGACCGTATTCTTCTTTTAACCCGGATATAATTGGTTCCTATCTTAATTTGCATATTTATATTCTGTTTTGACCGTACTACATGAATTCTTCTTTTAAACCGGTTTTAACCGGTTCCAACTTCAATTTGCATGTTTTCACACTTTATATGCTGTTTTGACCGTGTTACAAGAATTCTTCTTTTCAACCGGTTTTAATCGGTTCAAAAAGGAAAAAACCGGTTCCAACCTCAATTTGTATGTTTTCACACTTTATATGCTGTTTTGACCGTGTTACAAGAATTCTTCTTTTAAACCGGTTTTAATCGGTTCCAACAGGATCAAAGGAGTTCTAACCTCAATACGCATGTGTTTACACTTTATATGCTGTTTTGACCGTATTACAAGAATTCTTCTTTTAAACCGGATCAAACCGATTTCAACTGGATCAAACCGGTTCTAACCTCAATTTCCATGTTTTTACACTATATATGCTGTTTTAACTGTAATACATAAATGCTTCTTTTAAACGGTTCTAACCTCAATTCGCATGTTTTTACACTTTATATGCTGTTTTAACCGGAATACAAATATTCTTCTTTTAAACGGTAACAACCTCAATTTGCATGTCTTTACTCTTTATATGCTGTTTTAACCGTATTACAAGAATTCTTCTTTTAAACCGGTTTAAACTCGTTCCAACCCGATCAAACCGATTTTAACCTCAATTTGCATGTTTTTACCTTTGATATGCTCTTTTGATATTATTAAAAGAATTCTTTTTTAAACTGCATTAAACTGGTCCCTACCTCAATTTGAATATTTATATTCTGTTTTGACCGTACTACAAGAATACTTCTTTTAAACCGGTTCCAACGGGATCAAACCGTTTCTAACATCAATTTGCATGTTTTTACACTATATATGCTGTTTTGACCGTATTCTTCTTTTAACCCGGATTTAACTGGTTCGTATCTCAATTTGCATATTCATATTCTGTTTTGACCGTACTACATGAAATCTTCTTTTAAACCGGTTTTAACCGGTTCTAACCTCAATTTGCATGTTTTCACACTTTATATGCTGTTTTGACGGTGTTACAAGAATTCTTCTTTTCAACCGGTTTTAATCGGTTCAAAAAGGATCAAACCGGTTCCAACCTCAATTTGTATGTTTTCACACTTTATATGCTGTTTTGACCGTGTTACAAGATTTCTTCTTTTAAACCGGTTTTAATCGGTTCCAACAGGATCAAAGGAGTTCTAACCTCAATTTCCATGTTTTTACACTATATATGCTGTTTTAACTGTAATACATAAATGCTTCTTTTAAACGGTTCTAACCTCAATTCGCATTTTTTTACACTTTATATGCTGTTTTAACCGGAATACAAGTATTCTTCTTTTAAACGGTTCTAACCTCAATTCGCAAGTTTTTACATTTTATATGCTGTTTTAACCGTATTACAAGAAACCTCGTTTTAAACCGTATCAAACCAGTTCTAACCTTAATTTGCATGTTTTTACACTTTATATGCTGTTTTAACATATTACAAGAATCCTTCTTTTAATGAGGATCAAAACGGTTCTAACTTCAATTTCTATGTTTTTACACTTTATATGCTGTTTAAACTGTATTACAAGAATTTTTCTTTTAAACCGGTTTTAACTGGTTCCAACCCGATCAAACCGATTTTAATTTCAATTTGCATGTTTTTACACTTGATTTGCTCTTTTGATATTATTAAAAGAATTCTTCTTTAAACCGGGTTAAACTGGTTTCTACCTCAATTTGCATATTTATATTCTGTTTTGACCGTACTACAATAATCCTTCTTTTAAACTGGTTCCAACGGGATCAAACCGTTTCTAACATTAATTTGCATGTTTTTACACTATATTTGCTGTTTTGACCGTATTCTTCTTTTAAACCGGATTTAACTGGTTAATACCTCAATTTACATATTTATATTCTCTTTTGACCGTACTACATGAAATCTTCTTTTAAACCGGTTTTAACCTTTTCCAACCTCAATTTGCATGTTTTCACACTTTAAATGCTGTTTAGACCGTGTTACAAGAATTCTTCTTTTTAACCGGTTTTAATCGATTCAAAAAGGATCAAACCGGTACTAACCTCAATTTGCAAGTTTTTACACTTTATATGTTGTTTTAATCGTATTACAAGAATCATTCTTTTAAACTAGATCAAATCGGTTCCAACAGGATCAAAGGTGTTCTAACCTCTATTCGCATGTTTTTACACTTTATATGCTGTTTTCACCGTATTACAAGAAATCTTCTTTTAAACCGGTTTAAACCGGTTCAAACCTAGTCAAACCGGTTCTAACCTCATTTCGCATGTATTTACACTTTATATGCTGTTTTAACCGTATTACAAGAATCCTTCTTTTAATGAGGATGAAACCGGTTCAAACCTCAAGTCACATGTTTTTACATTTTTTTTCCTGTTTTGACCGTATTAAAAAATTATTCTTTTAAACCGGTTTTAACTGGTTCCAAACGGATCAAACCGGTACTAACCTCAATTTCCAAGTTTTTACACTTTAAATGCTGTTTTAACCGTATTACAAGAATCCTTCTTTTAATGAAGATCAAACCGGTTCTAACCTCAATTCGGATGTTTTTACACTTTATATGCTGTTTTAACCGAATTACTAGAATCCTCCTTTTAAACCATATCAAACCAGTTCCAACGTCAATTCGCATGTTTTTACACTTCATATGCAGTTTTTACCGAATTAATAGAATTCTTTTTTTAAACCGGTTTTAACCGGTTCCAACCGAATCAAACCAGTACTAACCTCAATTCGCATGTTTTTACACTTCATATGCTGTTTTAACCGAATTACTAGACTTCTTTTTTTAAACCGGTTTTAACTGGTTCCAACCGAATCAAACCAGTACTAACCTGAATTTGCATGCTTTTACACTTTATATGCTGTTTTAACCGTATTACAATAATTCTTCTTTTAAACCGGTTTTAACTGGTTCCAACCCGATCAAACCGATTTTAACCTCAATTTGCATGTTTTTTACACTTGATTTGCTCTTTTGATATTATTAAAAGAAATCTTCTTCTAAACCGGATTAAATTGGTTTCTACCTCAATTTGCATATTTATATTCTGTATTGACCGTACTACAAGAATCCTTCTTTTAAACCGGTTCCAACGGGAACAAACCGTTTCTAACATTAATTTGCATGTTTTTACACTATATATGCTGTTTAGACCGTGTTACAGTAATTCTTCTTTTAAACCGGTTTTCATCGATTCAAAAAGGATCAAACCGGTACTAACCTCAATTTGCAAGTTTTTACACTTTATATGCTGTTTTAACCGTATTACAAGAATCCTTCTTTTAAACTGGATCAAACCTTAATTCGCATGTTGATACATTTCATATTCTGTTTTAACCGTATTACAGGAATTCTTCTTTTTAACTAGTTCAAACCGGTTAATCATGTTCCAACCTGATCAAACCGGTTCTTACCTCAATTCACATGTGTTTACACTTTATATGCTGTTTTGACCTTGTTACAAGAATTCTTCTTTTAAAC
>NW_027467782.1:8646211-8684405 GCF_004210375.1 Tachypleus tridentatus | reverse complement strand
AAAACAGCATATAAAGTGTAAAACATGCGAATTGAGGTTAGAACCGGTTTGATCTTCATTAAAAGAAGGATTCTTGTAATACGGTTAAAACAGCATTTAAAGTGTAAAAACTTGGAAATTGAGGTTAGTACCGGTTTGATCCGTTTGGAACCAGTTAAAACCGGTTTAAAACAATAATTTTTTAATACGGTCAAAACAGGAAAAAAAATGTAAAAACATGTGACTTGAGGTTTGAACCGGTTTCATCCTCATTAAAGAAAGGATTCTTGTAATACGGTTAAAACAGCATATAAAGTGTAAATACATGCGAAATGAGGTTAGAACCGGTTTGACTAGGTTTGAACCGGTTTAAACCGGTTTAAAAGAAGATTTCTTGTAATACGGTGAAAACAGCATATAAAGTGTAAAAACATGCGAATAGAGGTTAGAACACCTTTGATCCTGTTGGAACCGATTTGATCTAGTTTAAAAGAATGATTCTTGTAATACGATTAAAACAACATATAAAGTGTAAAAACTTGCAAATTGAGGTTAGTACCGGTTTGATCCTTTTTGAATCGATTAAAACCGGTTAAAAAGAAGAATTCTTGTAACACGGTCTAAACAGCATTTAAAGTGTGAAAACATGCAAATTGAGGTTGGAAAAGGTTAAAACCGGTTTAAAAGAAGATTTCATGTAGTACGGTCAAAAGAGAATATAAATATGTAAATTGAGGTATTAACCAGTTAAATCCGGTTTAAAAGAAGAATACGGTCAAAACAGCAAATATAGTGTAAAAACATGCAAATTAATGTTAGAAACGGTTTGATCCCGTTGGAACCAGTTTAAAAGAAGGATTATTGTGGTACGGTCAAAACAGAATATAAATATGCAAATTGAGGTAGAAACCAGTTTAACCCGGGTTAAAAGAAGAATTCTTTTAATAATATCAAAAGAGCAAATCAAGTGTAAAAACATGCAAATTGAAATTAAAATCGGTTTGATCGGGTTGGAACCAGTTAAAACCGGTTTAAAAGAAAAATTCTTGTAATACAGTTTAAACAGCATATAAAGTGTAAAAACATAGAAATTGAAGTTAGAACCGTTTTGATCCTCATTAAAAGAAGGATTCTTGTAATATGTTAAAACAGCATATAAAGTGTAAAAACATGCAAATTAAGGTTAGAACTGGTTTGATACGGTTTAAAACGAGGTTTCTTGTAATACGGTTAAAACAGCATATAAAATGTAAAAACTTGCGAATTGAGGTTAGAACCGTTTAAAAGAAGAATACTTGTATTCCGGTTAAAACAGCATATAAAGTGTAAAAAATGCGAATTGAGGTTAGAACCGTTTAAAAGAAGCATTTATGTATTACAGTTAAAACAGCATATATAGTGTAAAAACATGGAAATTGAGGTTAGAACTCCTTTGATCCTGTTGGAACCGATTAAAACCGGTTTAAAAGAAGAAATCTTGTAACACGGTCAAAACAGCATATAAAGTGTGAAAACATACAAATTGAGGTTGGAACCGGTTTGATCCTTTTTGAACCGATTAAAACCGGTTGAAAAGAAGAATTCTTGTAACACCGTCAAAACAGCATATAAAGTGTGAAAACATGCAAATTGAGGTTAGAACCGGTTAAAACCGGTTTAAAAGAAGATTTCATGTAGTACGGTCAAAACAGAATATGAATATGCAAATTGAGATACGAACCAGTTAAATCCGGGTTAAAAGAAGAATACGGTCAAAACAGCATATATAGTGTAAAAACATGCAAATTGATGTTAGAAACGGTTTGATCCCGTTGGAACCGGTTTAAAAGAAGTATTCTTGTAGTACGGTCAAAACAGAATATAAATATTCAAATTGAGGTAGGGACCAGTTTAATGCAGTTTAAAAAAAGAATTCTTTTAATAATATCAAAAGAGCATATCAAAGGTAAAAACATGCAAATTGAGGTTAAAATCGGTTTGATCGGGTTGGAACGAGTTTAAACCGGTTTAAAAGAAGAATTCTTGTAATACGGTTAAAACAGCATATAAAGAGTAAAGACATGCAAATTGAGGTTGTTACCGTTTAAAAGAAGAATATTTGTATTCCGGTTAAAACAGCATATAAAGTGTAAAAACATGCGAATTGAGGTTAGAACCGTTTAAAAGAAGCATTTATGTATTACAGTTAAAACAGCATATATAGTGTAAAAACATGGAAATTGAGGTTAGAACCGGTTTGATCCAGTTGAAATCGGTTTGATCCGGTTTAAAAGAAGAATTCTTGTAATACGGTCAAAACAGCATATAAAGTGTAAACACATGCGTATTGAGGTTAGAACTCCTTTGATCCTGTTGGAACCGATTAAAACCGGTTTAAAAGAAGAATTCTTGTAACACGGTCAAAACAGCATATAAAGTGTGAAAACATACAAATTGAGGTTGGAACCGGTTTTTCCTTTTGAACCGATTAAAACCGGTTGAAAAGAAGAATTCTTGTAACACGGTCAAAACAGCATATAAAGTGTGAAAACATGCAAATTGAAGTTGGAACCGGTTAAAACCGGTTTAAAAGAAGAATTCATGTAGTACGGTCAAAACAGAATATAAATATGCAAATTAAGATAGGAACCAATTATATCCGGGTTAAAAGAAGAATACGGTCAAAACAGCATATATAGTGTAAAAACATGCGAATTGAGGTTAAAACCGGTTAAAACCGTTTAAAAAAAGATTTCAGTATGGTCAAAACAGCAATAAAGTGAGGTTGAGGTTGGAACCGGTTAAAACCAGTTTAAAAGAAGATTTCATGTAGTACGGTCAAAATAGAATATAAATATGCAAATTGAGGTATTAACAAGTTAAATCCGGTTTAAAAGAAGAATACGGTCAAAACAGCATATATAGTGTAAAAACATGCAAATTGATGTTTGAAACGGTTTGATTCCGTTAAAACCGGTTTAAAAGAAGTATTCTTGTAGTACGGTCAAAACAGAATATAAATATGCAAATTGAGGTAGGAACCAGTTTAATGCGGTTTAAAAAAAGAATTCTTTTAATAATATCAAAAGAGCATATCAAGTGTAAAAACATGCAAATTGAGGTTAAAATCGATTTGATCGGTTTCGAACGAGTTAAATCCGGTTTAAAAGAAGAATTCTTGTAATACGGTTAAAACAGCATATAAAGTGTAAAAACATGCGAATTGAGGTTAGAACCTGTTTGATCCGGTGGAAACCGATTAAAACCTGGTTATAAAAAAAGAATTCTTGTAAAAAATCAAAACAGCATATAAACTGTAAAAACATGTGAATTGAGGTAAGAACCCGTTTGATCAGGTTGGAACATGATTAATCCGGTTTGAACTAGTTAAAAAGAAGAATTCCTGTAATACGGTTAAAACAGAATATAAAGTGTATAAACATGCGAATTAAGGTTTGATCCAGTTTAAAAGAAGGATTCTTGTAATACGGTTAAAACAGCATATAAAGTGTAAAAACTTGCAAATTGAGGTTAGTACCGGTTTGATCCGGTTGGAACATAATTAATCCGGTTTCAACCAGTTTAAAAGAAGAATTCCTGTAATACGGTTAAAACAGCATATAAAGTGTAAAAACTTGCAAATTGATGTTAGTACCGGTTTGATCCTGTTGGAACATAATTAATCCGGTTTGAACCAGTTTAAAAGAAGAATTCCTGTAATACGGTTAAAACAGCATATAAAGTGTAAAAACATGCAAATTGAGGTTAAAACCTGTTTGATCCGGTTTAAAAGAAGAATTCTTGTAACACGGTCAAAACAGCATATAAAGTGTGAAAACATACAAATTGAAGTTCGAACCGGTTTGATCCTTTTTGAACCGATTAAAACCGGTTGAAAATAAGAATTCTTGTAACACGGTCAAAACAGCATATAAAGTGTGAAAACATGCAAATTGAAGTTGGAACTGGTTAAAACCGGTTTAAAAGAAGAATTCTTGTAGTACGGTCAAATCAGAATATAAATATACAAATTGCGGTAGGAACCAGTTTAATCCGGTTTAAAAAAAGAATTCTTTTTATAAAATCAAAAGAGCATATCAAGTGTAAAAACATGCGAATTGAGGTTTGATCCGGTTTGATGCAGTTCAAAAGGAGGAATCTTGTAATATGGTTAAAACAGCATATAAAATGTAAAAACTTGCAAATTGAGGTTTTTCCTGGTTTGATCCGGGTGGAACCGATTAAAACCGGTTTAAAAAAAGATTTCTTCTGATGCGGTCAATAGAGCATATAAAGTGTAAAAACATGCGAATTGAGGTTTGATCCGGTTGAAAATAAGAATTCTTGTAATACGATCAAAACAGAATATAAATATGCAAATTGAGGTTAGAACCGGTTTGATTCGGTTCAAAAGAAGAATTCTTCTAATACGGTTAAAACAGCATATAAAGTATAAAAACATGCAAATTGAGGTAATTCGGTTCGATCCGGTGGAAACCGATTAAAATCGGATTAAAAGAAGAATTCTTGTAATAAATCAAAACAGCATATAAAGTGTAAAAACATGTGAATTGAGTTAAAAACCGGTTTGATCAGGTTGGAACATGATTAAACCGGTTTAAACCAGTTAAAAAGAAGAATTCCTGTTATACGGTTAAAACAGCATATAAAGTGTATAAACATGCGAATTGAGGTTAAAACCGGTTTGATCAGGTTGGAACATGATTAAACCGGTTTGAACCAGTTAAAAAGAAGAATTCCTGTTATACGGTTAAAACAGCATATAAAGTGTATAAACATGCGAATTGAGGTTTGATCCAGTTTAAAAGAAGAATTCTTGTAATATGGTCAAAACAGCATATAAAGTGTAAAAACATGTACTTTGAGGTTACAATAGGTTTGATCCGGTTTAAATGAAGATTTCTTGTAATACGGTTAAAACAGCATATAAAGTGTAAAAACATGCGAATTGAGGATTGATCCGGTTTGATCCGGTTGAAATCGGTTTGATCCGGTTTAAAAGAAGATTTCTTTAATTTGGTTAACACAGCATATAATGTTTAAAACTTTTGCAAATTGAGGTCATTACCGGTTTGATCCTGTTGGAACCGGTTGAAACCTGTTAAAAGAAGAATTCTTGTAATTTGGTTAAAACAGCATATAATATGTAAAAACATGCGAAATGAGGATAGTTAAAACCGTTTCAACAGAAGAATTCTTGTAATACGGTGAAAACAGCATATAAATGGTAAAAACATGCAAATTGAGGTTAGAACCTGTTTGATCCGGTGGAAACTGATTAAAACCGGTTTAAAAGAAGAATTCCTCTAATAAAGTCAAAACAGCATATAAAGTGTAAAAATATGCGAATTGAGGTTAGAACCGGTTTGATCAGGTTGGAACCACTTTAAACCGGTTTAAAAGAAGAATTCTTTTAATAAAATCAAAACAGCATATATGTGTAAAAAACATGCAAATTGAGGTTGCAACCGGTTTTATCCGGTTCGAACCATTAAAACCGGTTTAAAAGAAGAATTCTTGTAATAAACTCAAAACATGCGAATTGAGGTTTGATCCGGTTTAAAAGAAGCATTCTTGTAATGCGATCAAAACAGGATATAAATTGTAAAAACATACCAATTGAGGTTAGAACCGGTTTGATCTGGTTGGAACCGGTTAAAACCGGTTTAAAATAAGATTTCTTGTAGTATGGTCAAAACAGAATATAAATATGCAAATTGAGGTAGGATCCAGTTTAATCAAGTTTAAAGGAATATTTCTTTTAATAAAATAAAAAGAGCATGTAAAGTGTAAAAACATGCAAATTGAGGTTAGAACCGATTTGATCCGGTTGGAACCTGTTAAAACCGGTTTAAAAGAAGAATTCTTGTAATTTGGTTAAAACAGCATATAAAGTGTAAAAATATGTAAATTGAGGTTAGAACAGATTTAATCCGGTTGGAACCAGTTTAATCCGGTTTAAAAGAAGAATTCTTTTAATAAAATCAAAAGAGCATACAAAGGGTAAAACATGGAAATTTAGGTTAGAACCGGTTAAAACTCGTTTAAAAGAAGAATTCTTGTAATACGGTCAAATCAGAATATAAATATGCAAATTGCGGTAGGAACCAGTTTAATCCGGTTTAAAAAAAGAATTCTTTTATAAAATCAAAAGAGCATATCAAGTGTAAAAAAACATGCAGGTGAGGTTTGATCCGGTTTGATGCAGTTCAAAAGGAGGAATCTTGTAATATGGTTAAAACAGCATATAAAATGTAAAACTTGCAAATTGAGGTTTATCCTGGTTTGATCCAGGTGGAACCGATTAAAACCGGTTTAAAAAAAAAGATTTCTTCTGATGCGGTCAATAGAGCATATAAAGTGTAAAAACATGCAAATTGAGGTTTGATCCGGTTGAAAATAAAAAGAATTCTTGTAATACGATCAAAACAGAATATAAATATGCAAATTGAGGTTAGAACCGGTTTGATTCGGTTCAAAAGAAGAATTCTTCTAATACGGTTAAAACAGCATATAAAGTATAAAAACATGCAAATTGAGGTAATTCCGGTTCGATCCGGTGGAAACCGATTAAAATCGGATTAAAAGAAGAATTATTGTAATAAATCAAAACAGCATATAAAGTGTAAAAACATGTGAATTGAGTTAAAAACCGGTTTGATCAGGTTGGAACATGATTAAACCGGTTTAAACCAGTTAAAAGAAGAATTCCTGTTATACGGTTAAAACAGCATATAAAGTGTAAAACATGCGAATTGAGGTTTGATCCAGTTTAAAAGAAGGATTCTTGTAATACGGTTAAAACATCATATAAAGTGTAAAAACTTGCAAATTGAGGTTAGTACCGGTTTAATCCGCTTGGAACATCATTAATCCGGTTTGAACCAGTTTAAAAGAACAATTCCTGTAATACGCTTAAAACAGCATATAAAGTGTGAAAACATGCAAATTGAGGTTAAAACCGGTTTGATCCGGTTTAAAAGAAGAATTCTTGTAATATGGTCAAAACAGCATATAAAGTGTAAAAACATGTACTTTGAGGTTACAATAGGTTTGATCCGGTTTAAATGAAGATTTCTTGTAATACGGTTAAAACAGCATATAAAGTGTAAAAACATGCGAATTGAGGATTGATCCGGTTGAAATCGGTTTGATCCGGTTTAAAAGAAGATTTCTTGTAATTTGGTTAACACAGCATATAATGTTTAAAAACTTGCAAATTGAGGTCATTACCGGTTTGATCCTGTTGGAACCGGTTGAAACCTGTTAAAAGAAGAATTCTTGTAATTTGGTTAAAACAGCATATAATATGTAAAAACATGCGAAATGAGGATAGTACCGGTTTGATCCGGTTGGAACTGGTTAAAACCGTTTCAACAGAAGAATTCTTGTAATACGGTGAAAACAGCATATAAATGGTAAAAACATGCAAATTGAGGTTAGAACCTGTTTGATCCGGTGGAAACTGATTAAAACCGGTTTAAAAGAAGAATTCCTCTAATAAAGTCAAAACAGCATATAAAGTGTAAAAATATGCGAATTGAGGTTAGAACCGGTTTGATCAGGTTGGAACCACTTTAAACCGGTTTAAAAGAAGAATTCTTTTAATAAAATCAAAACAGCATATATGTGTAAAAAACATGCAAATTGAGGTTGCAACCGGTTTTATCCGGTTCGAACCATTAAAACCGGTTTAAAAGAAGAATTCTTGTAATAAACTCAAAACAGCAAATAAAGTGTAAAACATGCGAATTGAGGTTTGATCCGGTTTAAAAGAAGCATTCTTTTAATGCGGTCAAAACAGGATATAAATTGTAAAAACATACCAATTGAGGTTGGAACCGGTTTGATCTGGTTGGAACCGGTTAAAACCGGTTTAAAATAAGATTTCTTGTAGTATGGTCAAAACAGAATATAAATATGCAAATTGAGGTAGGATCCAGTTTAATCAAGTTTAAAGGAATATTTCTTTTAATAAAATAAAAAGAGCATGTAAAGTGTAAAAACATGCAAATTGAGGTTAGAACCGATTTGATCCGGTTGGAACCTGTTAAAACCGGTTTAAAAGAAGAATTCTTGTAATACGGTCAAATCAGCATATAAATTGTAAAAACATACGAATTAAGGTTAGAACCGGTTTGATCAGGTTGGAACCGGTTAAAACCGGTTTAAAAGAAGATTTCTTGTAGTATTGTCAAAACAGAATATAAATATGCAAATTGAGGTAGGAACCAGTTTAATCCAGTTTAAAGAAGAATTCCTTTAATTAAAAAAAAAGAGCATATAAAGTGTATAAACATGCAAATTGAGGTCAGGACCGGTTAAAACCGGTTTAAAAGAAGAATCAGTGTAATACGGTTAAAACAGCATGTAAAGTGTAGAAACATGCGAATTGAGGTTAGAACCGGTTTGATCCGGTTGGAACAAGTTAAAACAGGTTTAAAAGAATATTTCTTGTAATACTGTTAAAACAGCATATAAAGTGTAAAAACATGCAAATTGAGGTTAATACCGGTTTGATCAGGTTGGAACCGTATAAAACCTGTTTAAGAGAAGATTTCTTGTAGTACGGTCAAAACAGAATATAAATGTGCAAATTGATGTAGGAATCAGTTTATTCCGGTTTAAAAGAAAAATTCTTTTAATAAAATCAAAAGAGCATATAAACGGTTCAAAAGAAGTATTCTTCTAATATGGTTAAAACAGCATATAAAGTGTAAAAAGAAGCGTATTGAGGTTAGTACCGGTTTGATCCGGTTGCAACCTGTTAAAACCAGTTTAATAGAAGAATTTTTGTAATTTGGTTAAAACAGCATATAAAGTGTGAAAATATATACATTGAGGTGTTTGGAACAGGTTAAAACCGGTTTAACAGAAGAATTCTTGTAATACGGTCAAAACAGCATATAAATGGTAAAAACAAGCAAATTGAGGTTAGAAACTATTTGATCCGGTTAAAACTGATTAAAACCGGTTTAAAAGAAGAATTCTAGTAGTACGGTTAAAACAGAATATAAATATGGGAATTGAGGTAGGATTCAGTTTAAAAGAAGAATTCTTTTAATAAAATAAAAGAGCATATAAAGTGTAAAAAAATGCAGTTAAGGTTCAAACCCGTTTAAAAGAAGAATTCTTGTAAGGGAATCAAAAGAGCATATAAAGTGTAAAACATGCAATTGAAGATTAATCAGGTTTGATCCGGTTGAAATCGGTTTGATCCGGTTTAAAAGAAGAATTCCTGTAATACGGTTAAAATAGTATTTAAAGTGTAAAATCATTCAAGTTGAGGTTAAAACTGGCTTGATTTGGTTTAAAAGAAGAATTCTTGTAATACTGTTAAAACAGCATATAAAGTGTAAAAACATGCGAATTGAGGTAAGGACCGGTTTGATCCGGTTTAAAAGAAGATTCTTGTAATACAGTTAAAACAGCATATAAAATGTAAAACTTGCAAATTGAGGTTAGTACCGGTTTGATCCAGTTGGAACCAGTTAAAACCAGTTTAAAAGAAGAATTACACTAATACGGTTAAAACAGCATATAAAGTGTAAAAACATGCAAATTGAGATAAGAACCTGTTTGATTCGGTGGAAAACGGTTTAAACCGATTAAGAAGAAGAATTCTTTTAATAAAGTCAAAACAGCATATAAAATGTAAAAACATACGAATTGAAGTAAGAACCGGTTTGATCCGGTGGGAAATGGTTAAAACCGGTTTAAAAGAAGAATTCTTGTAATACGGTTAAAACAGCATATAAAGTGTAAAACATGCAAATTGAGGTTAAAACCGGTTTGATCCTTTGGAACCAGTTTAAACCGGTTTAAAAGAAGATTTCTTGTAATACGGTCAAAACAAAATATAAATATGCAAATTGATGTAGGAACCAGTTTGATCCGGTTTAAAAGAAGAATTCTTTTAATAAAATCAAAACAGCATATAAAGTGTAAAACATGCAAATTGAGGTTAAAACCGGTTAAAACCGGTTTAAAAGAAGAATTCTTGTAATACGGTTAAAACAGCATATAAAGTGTAAAAACATGCAAATTGAGGTTAAAACCGGTTTGATCCTTTAGGAACTGGTTTAATCCGGTTTAATAGAAGAACTACTGTAATACGGTTAAACAGCATATAAAGTGTAAGAACATGGAAATTGATGTTACAACCGGTTTGAACCACTTTAAAAGAAGAATTCCTGTAATACGGTCAAAACAGCATATAAAGTGTAAAATCATGCAAATTGAGGATAAAACTGGTTTGATTTGGTTTAAAAGAAGAATTCTTCTCATACGGTCAAAGCAGGATATAAAGTGTAAAACATGCAAATTGAGGTTAGTATCAGTTTGATCCGGTTGGAACCTCTTAAAACCAGTTGAAAAGAAGAATTCTTGTAATTTAGATAAAACAGCATATAAAGTGTAAAAACATATACATTGAGATTAGAACATGTTTAACCCGGTTTAAAAGAAGAATTCTTGTAATACGGTCAAAACAGCATATAAAGTGTCAAAACATGGAAATTGTGGATAGAACCGGTTTTATCTGGTTAAAACCAGATTAATCCAGTTAGATCCGGTTTAAAAGAAGAAATCCTGTCATACGGTTGAAAGAGCATATAAAGTGTAAACAAATGCAAATTAAGGTTAAAACCGGTTTGATCCAGTTTAAAAGAAGAATTCTTGTAATTTCGTCAAAACAGCATATAAAGTGTAAAAAGATGTACATTGAGGTTAGAACCTGTTTAATCCGGTTGGAACCGGTTTGATCCGGTTTAAAACAAGATTTCTTGTAATACGGTTAAAACAGCAAATAAAGTGTAAAAACATGCGAATTGAGGTTAGAACCGGTTTGATCCCTTGGGAACTGGTTTAATCCGGTTTAATAGAAGAACTACTGTAATACGGTTAAAACAGCATATAAAGTGTAAAATCATGCAAATTGAGGTTAAAACCTGTTAAAACCGGTTTAAAAGAAGAATTCTTGTAATTTGGTTAAAACAGCATATAAAGTGTAAAACATGTACATTGAGGTTAGATCAGATTTAATCCGGTTGGAACTGCTTTGATCCGGTTTAAAACAAGATTTCTTGTAATACCGTCAAAACAGCATATAAAGTGTAAAATATGCAATTTGAGGTTAGAACCTGTTTGATTCAGTGGAACTGGTTAAAACCGGTTTCAAAGAAGAATTCTTGTAATACGGTCAAAACAGCATATATAGTGTAAAAACATGCGAATTGGTTTTTAACCCGTTTGATCCGGTTGGAACCGGTTAAAACCGATTTAAAAGAAGAATTCCTGTAATACGGTTAAAACAGCATATAAAGTGTAAAAACATGTACTTTGAGATTAGAACAGGTTTAATCCGGTTTAAAAGAAGGTTACTTGTAATACGGTTAAAACAGCATATAAAGTGTAAAAACACGCGAATTGTGGTAAGAACCGGTTTGATCCGTTTTAAAAGGAGGATTCTTGTAATACGGTTAAAACAGCATATAAAATATAAAAACATGCAAATTGAGGTTAGAACCGGTTTGATCCGGTTGGAACCTGTTCAAACTAGTTTAAAAGAAGAATTCTTGTAATTTGGTTAAAACAGCATATAAAGTGTAAAAATATGTACATTGAGGTTCGATCAGATTTAATCCGGTTGGAACTGCTTTGATCCGGTTTAAAACAAGATTTCTTGTAATACAGTCAAAACAGCATATAAAGTGTAAAATATGCAATTTGAGGTTAGAACCTGTTCGATTCAGTGGGAACTGGTTTAAACCGGTTTAAAAGAAGAATTCCTGTAATACTGTTAAAACAGCATATAAAGTGTAAAAACATGTACTTTGAGGTTAGGAGAGGTTTAATTCGGTTTAAAAGAAGATATCTTTAATACGGTTAAAACAGCATATAAAGTGTAAAAACATGCGAATTGAGGTAAGAACCGGTTTGATCCGTTTTAAAAGAAGGATTCTTCTCTTACGGTTAAAACAGCATATAAAATATAAAAAACTTGCAAATTGAGGTTAGTACCGGTTTGATCCGTTGAAACCGGTTAAAACCGGTTTAAAAGAAGAATTCTTGTAATACGGTCAAAACAGCATATAAAGGGTAAAACATGCAAATTGAGGTTAAAACCACTTTCATCAGGTTGGAACCGGATGAAACCTGTTTAAAAGAAGATTTCTTGTAGTACGGTCAAAACAAAATATAAATATGCAAATTGATGTAGGAACCAGTTCATTCCGGTTTAAAGAAGAATTCTTTTAATAAAATCAAAAGAGCATACAAAGGGTAAAACATGCAAATTTAGGATATATCCGGTTAAAAAACGGTTTAAAAGAAGAATTCTTGTAATTTGGTTAAAACAGCATATAAAGTGTAAAACATGCATTGAGGTTTGAGGTTTGATCCGGTTTTAATCCGGTTTAAAAGAAGAATTCTTGTAATACGGTTAAAACAGCATATAAAGTGTAAAACATGCAAATTGAGGTTAGTACCAGTTTGATCCTTGTGTTAAAACCGGTTTAAAAGAAGAATTCTTGTAATACGGTCAAAACAGCATATAAAGTGTAAAAACATGCAAATTGAGGTTAAAACAGGTTTGATCCGGTTGGAACCTATTAAAACCGGTTTAAAAGAAGATTTTTGTAATACGGTCAAAACAGCATATAAAGTGTAAAACATGTGAATTGAGGTTTGAACCTGGTTGAATCAGGTTTAAAACCGGTTTAAAAGAAGAATTCTTGTAATACGGTCAAAACAGCATATAAAGTGTAAAAACATGCAAATTGAGTTTAAAACGGTTTGATCCGGTTGGAACCGGTTTAAACCGATTTAAAAGAAGAATTCCTGTAATACGGTTAAAACAGCATATAAAGTGTAAAAACATGTACTTTGAGGTTAGAACAGGTTTAATCCGGTTTAAAAGAAGGTTACTTGTAATACGGTTAAAACAGCATATAAAGTGTAAAACATGCGAATTGAGGTAAGAACCGGTTTGATCCGGTTTAAAAGGAGAATTCTTGTAATACGGTTAAAACAGCATATAAAGTGTAAAACATGCAAATTGAGGTTAGAACCAGTTTGATCCGGTTGGAACCGGTTAAAACCGGTTTAAAAGAAGAATTCTTGTAATAAATTCAAAACAGCATATAAAGTGTAAAACATGCGAATTGAGGTTGATCAGTTTGATCCAGTTTAAATCAGTTTGATCAGGTTTAAAAGAAGAATTCTTGTAATATGGTCAAAACAGCATATAAAGTGTAAAACATGCAAATTGAGGTTGATCAGTTAAAGTTAAAACCGGTTTAAAAGAAGATTTCTTGTAATACAGTCAAAACAGAATATAAATATGCAAATTGAGGTAGGAACCAGTTTAATCTGGTGGTTTAAAGAAGAATACGGTACAAAACAGCATATAAAGTGTAAAAACATGCAAATTGAGGTTAGAACCCGTTTGATCCGTTGGAACCGGTTAAAACCGGTTTAAAAGAAGAATTCTTGTAATACGGTCAAAACAAAATATAAAGTGTAAAAACATGCAAATTGAGGTTAGAACCAGTTTAATCCGGTTTAAAAGAAGGTTTCTTGTAATACGGTTAAAACAGCATATAAAGTGTAAAACATGCGAATTGAGGTTTGAACCGGTTTGATCCGTTTTAAAAGGAGAATTCTTGTAATACGGTTAAAACAGCATATAAAATGTAAAACATGCAAATTGAGGTTAGAACCTGGTTTGATCCGGTGGAACCGGTTAAAACCGGTTTAAAAGAAGAATTCTTGTAATACGGTTAAAACAGCATATAAAGTGTAAAAACATACGAATTGAGGTTTGATCCGGTTGAGGTTCTTGTAATACAGATTTAAATATGCAAATTGAGGTTAGAACTGGTTTGATCCGGTTTAAAAGAAGAATTCTTGTAATACGGTCAAAACAGCATATAAAGTGTAAAACATGCAAATTGAGGTAAACCGGTTTGATCCGGTGGAAACCGATTAAAACCTGTTTAAAAGAAGAATTCTTGTAATAAATCAAAACAGCATATAAAGTGTAAAAAACATACGGAGGTTTGAACCGGTTTAAAAGAAGAATTCTTGTAATACGGTTAAAACAGCATATAAAGTGTAAAAACATGCGAATTGAGGTTAAACCGGTTTGATCCGGTTGGAACATGTTTAATTCGGTTTAAAAGAAGAATTCCTTTAATACGGTTAAAACAGCATATAAAGTGTAAAACATGCAAATTGAGGTAAGAACCGGTTTGATCCGTTTTAAAAGAAGAATTCTTGTAATACGGTTAAAACAGCATATAAAGTGTAAAACATGCAAATTGAGGTTAGTACCGGTTTGATCCGTTTGAAACCTGGTTAAAACCGGTTTAAAAGAAGAATTCTTGTAATACGGTCAAAACAGCATATAAAGGGTAAAACATGCAAATTGAGGTTAAAACCGGTTTGATCAGGTTGGAACCGGATGAAACCTGTTTAAAAGAAGATTTCTTGTAGTACGGTCAAAACAAAATATAAATATGCAAATTGATGTAGGAACCAGTTCATTCCGGTTTAAAAGAAGAATTCTTTAATAAAATCAAAAGAGCATACAAAGGGTAAAACATGCAAATTTAGGATATATCCGGTTAAAAACGGTTTAAAAGAAGAATTCTTGTAATTTGGTTAAAACAGCATATAAAGTGTAAAAACATGCGAATTGAGGTTTGAACCGGTTTGATCAGGTTTAAAAGAAGAATTCTTGTTTTACGGTAAAACAGCATATAAAGTGTAAAACATGCAAATTGAGGTTAGTACCAGTTTGATCCGGTTGGAACCTGTTAAAACCGGTTTAAAAGAAGAATTCTTGTAATAAAGTCAAAACAGCATATAAAGTATAAAACATGCGAATTGAGGTTAAAACAGGTTTGATCCGGTTGGAACCTATTAAAACCGGTTTAAAAGATTTTTTCTAAGGCGGTGAAAAGAGCATATAAAGTGTAAAAACATGTGAATTGAGGTTTGATCCGGTTGAATTCGGTTTCATCCGATTTAAAAGAAGGATTCTTGTAATATGGTCAAAACAGCATATAAAGTGTAAAAACATGCAAATTGAGGTAAGAACCTGTTTGATCCGGTGGAAAACGGTTTAAACCGGTTAAAAGAAGAATTCTTTTAATAAAGTCAAAACAGCATATAAAGTGTAAAAACATGGAAATTAATGTTACAAACGGTTTGATCCGGTTGGAACCAGATTAATCCGGTTTAAACCGATTTAAAAGAAGAATTCCTGTAATACGGTTAAAACAGCATATAAAGTGTAAAAACATGTACTTTGAGGTTAGAACAGGTTTAATCCGGTTTAAAAGAAGGTTACTTGTAATACGGTTAAAACAGCATATAAAGTGTAAAAACATGCGAATTGAGGTAAGAACCGGTTTGATCCGGTTAAAAGGAGGGTTCTTGTAATACGGTTAAAACAGCATATAAAATATAAAACTTCCAAATTGAGGTTAGTACCAGATTGATCCGGTTGGAACCGGTTAAAACGGTTTAAAAGAAGAATTCTTGTAATAAATTCAAAACAGGAAATAAAGTGTAAAAAACAGGCGAATTGAGGATTGATCCGGTTTGATCCAGTTTAAATCAGTTTGATCAGGTTTAAAAGAAGAATTCTTGTAATACGGTGAAAACAGCATATAAAGGGTAAAATTATGCAAATTGAGGTTGGTTAAAGTTAAAACTGGTTTAAAAGAAGATTTCATGTAGTACAGTCAAAACAGAATATAAATATGCAAATTGTGGTAGGAACCAGTTTAATCCGGTGCAAAAGAAGAATACGGTCAAAACAGCATATATAGTGTAAAAACATCCATATTTAGGTTAGAAGTGGTTTGATCCCGTTGGAACCGGTTAAAACCGGTTTAAAAGAAGGATTTTTGTAGTACGGTCAAATCAGAATATAAATATGCAAATTGCGGTAGGAACCAGTTTAATCCGGTTTAAAAAAAGAATTCTTTTTATAAAATCAAAAGAGCATATCAAGTGTAAAAACATGCGAATTGAGGTTTGATCCGGTTTGATGCAGTTCAAAAGGAGGAATCTTGTAATATGGTTAAAACAGCATATAAAATGTAAAAACTTGCAAATTGAGGTTTATCCTGGTTTGATCCGGGTGGAACCGATTAAAACCGGTTTAAAAAAAGATTTCTTCTGATGTGGTCAATAGAGCATATAAAGTGTAAAAAACATACGAATTGAGGTTTGATCCGGTTGAAAATAAGAATTCTTGTAATACGATCAAAACAGAATATAAATATGCAAATTGAGGTTAGAACCGGTTTGATGCGGTTCAAAAGAAGAATTCTTGTAATACGGTTAAAACAGCATATAAAGTGTAAAAACATGCAAATTGAGGTAATTCCGGTTCGATCCGGTGGAAACCGATTAAAACCTGTTTAAAAGAAGAATTCTTGTAATAAATCAAAACAGCATATAAAGTGTAAAAACATACGAATTGAGGTTTGATCCAGTTTAAAAGAAGGATTCTTGTAATACGGTTAAAACAGCATATAAAGTGTATAAACATGCGAATTGAGGTTAAAACCGGTTTGATCCGGTTGGAACATGATTATTCCGGTTTGAACCAGTTTAAAAGAACAATTCCTGTAATACGGTTAAAACAGCATATAAAGTGTGAAAACATGCAAATTGAGGTTAAAACCGGTTTGATCCGGTTTAAAAGAAGAATTCTTGTAATATGGTCAAAACAGCATATAAAGTGTAAAAACATACAAAGTGAGTATAGTACCAGTTTGATACGTTTGAAACCTATTAAAACCGGTTTAAAAGAAGAATTCTTGTAATTTGGTTAACACAGCATATAAAGTGTAAAAACATGTACTTTGAGGTTACAATAGGTTTGATCCGGTTTAAAAGAAGATTTCTTGTAATACGGTTAAAACAGCATATAAAGTGTAAGAACATGCGAATTGAGGATTGATCCGGTTTGATCCGGTTGAAATCGGTTTGATCCGGTTTAAAAGAAGATTTCTTGTAATTTGGTTAACACAGCATATATAGTTTAAAAACTTGCAAATTGAGGTCATTACCGGTTTGATCCTGTTGGAACCGGTTGAAACCTGTTAAAAGAAGATTTCTTGTAATTTGGTTAACACAGCATATAAAGTTTAAAAACTTGCAAATTGATGTTATTACCAGTTTGATCCGGTTGGAACCGGTTTAATCCAGTTTAAAAGAAGACTTACTGTAATATGGTAAAACAGCATATAAAGTGTAAAAATATGCGAATTGAGGTTAGATCCTGTTTGATCCGGTGGAAACCGATTAAAACCGGTTTAAAAGAAGAATTCTTGTAATAAATCAAAACAGCAGATAAAGTGTCAAAACTTGCAATTTGAGGTTAGTTCCGGTTTGATCCGGTTGGAACTGGTTAAAACCGTTTCAACAGAAGAATTCTTGTAATATGGTCAAAACAGCATATAAATGATAAAAACATGCAAATTGAGGTTAGAAGATGTTTGATCCGATAGAAACTGATTAAAACCGGTTTAAAAGAAGAATTCCTCTAATAATGTCAAAACAGCATATAAAGTGTAAAAAACATGCAAATTGAGGTTGCAACCGGTTTTATCCGGTTTGAACCATTAAAACCGGTTTAAAACAAGAATTCATGTAATAAATTCAAAACAGGAAATAAAGTGTAAAAACAGGCGAATTGAGGATTGATCCGGTTTGATCCAGTTTAAATCAGTTTGATCAGGTTTAAAAGAAGAATTCTTGTAATACGGTGAAAACAGCATATAAAGGGTAAAATTATGCAAATTGAGGTTGGTTAAAGTTAAAACTGGTTTAAAAGAAGATTTCATGTAGTACAGTCAAAACAGAATATAAATATGCAAATTGTGGTAGGAACCAGTTTAATCCGGTGCAAAAGAAGAATACGGTCAAAACAGCATATATAGTGTAAAAACATCCATATTTAGGTTAGAAGTGGTTTGATCCCGTTGGAACCGGTTAAAACCGGTTTAAAAGAAGGATTTTTGTAGTACGGTCAAATCAGAATATAAATATGCAAATTGCGGTAGGAACCAGTTTAATCCGGTTTAAAAAAAGAATTCTTTTTATAAAATCAAAAGAGCATATCAAGTGTAAAAACATGCGAATTGAGGTTTGATCCGGTTTGATGCAGTTCAAAAGGAGGAATCTTGTAATATGGTTAAAACAGCATATAAAATGTAAAAACTTGCAAATTGAGGTTTATCCTGGTTTGATCCGGGTGGAACCGATTAAAACCGGTTTAAAAAAAGATTTCTTCTGATGCGGTCAATAGAGCATATAAAGTGTAAAAAACATGCGAATTGAGGTTTGATCCGGTTGAAAATAAGAATTCTTGTAATACGATCAAAACAGAATATAAATATGCAAATTGAGGTTAGAACCGGTTTGATTCGGTTCAAAAGAAGAATTCTTGTAATACGGTTAAAACAGCATATAAAGTGTAAAAACATGCAAATTGAGGTAATTCCGGTTGGATCCGGTGGAAACCGATTAAAATCGGATTAAAAGAAGAATTCTTCTAATAAATCAAAACAGCATATAAAGTGTAAAAACATGTGAATTGAGTTAAAAACCGGTTTGATCAGGTTGGAACATGATTAAACCGGTTTAAACCAGTTAAAAAGAAGAATTCCTGTTATACGGTTAAAACAGCATATAAAGTGTATAAACATGCGAATTGAGGTTAAAACCGGTTTGATCCGGTTGGAACATGATTATTCCGGTTTGAACCAGTTTAAAAGAACAATTCCTGTAATACGGTTAAAACAGCATATAAAGTGTGAAAACATGCAAATTGAGGTTAAAACCGGTTTGATCCGGTTTAAAAGAAGAATTCTTGTAATATGGTCAAAACAGCATATAAAGTGTAAAAACATACAAAGTGAGTATAGTACCGGTTTGATACGTTTGAAACCTATTAAAACCGGTTTAAAAGAAGAATTCTTATAATTTGGTTAACACAGCATATAAAGTGTAAAAACATGTACTTTGAGGTTACAATAGGTTTGATCCGGTTTAAAAGAAGATTTCTTGTAATACGGTTAAAACAGCATATAAAGTGTAAAAACATGCGAATTGAGGATTGATCCGGTTTGATCCGGTTGAAATCGGTTTGATCCGGTTTAAAAGAAGATTTCTTGTAATTTGGTTAACACACCATATAAAGTTTAAAAACTTGCAAATTGAGGTCATTACCGGTTTGATCCTGTTGGAACCGGTTGAAACCTGTTAAAAGAAGAATTCTTGTAATTTGGTTAAAACAGCATATAAAGTGTAAAAACATGCGAATTGAGGTTAGAACCGGTTTGATCCTTTAGGAACTGGTTTAATCCGGTTTAATAGAAGAACTACTGTAATACGGTTAAAACAGCATATAAAGTGTAAGAACATGGAAATTGATGTTACAACCGGTTTGAACCACTTTAAAAGAAGAATTCCTGTAATACGGTCAAAACAGCATATAAAGTGTAAAATCATGCAAATTGAGGATAAAACTGGTTTGATTTGGTTTAAAAGAAGAATTCTTCTCATACGGTCAAAGCAGGATATAAAGTGTAAAACATGCAAATTGAGGTTAGTATCAGTTTGATCCGGTTGGAACCTCTTAAAACCAGTTGAAAAGAAGAATTCTTGTAATTTAGATAAAACAGCATATAAAGTGTAAAAACATATACATTGAGATTAGAACATGTTTAACCCGGTTTAAAAGAAGAATTCTTGTAATACGGTCAAAACAGCATATAAAGTGTCAAAACATGGAAATTGTGGATAGAACCGGTTTTATCTTGTTAAAACCAGATTAATCCAGTTAGATCCGGTTTAAAAGAAGAAATCCTGTCATACGGTTGTAAGAGCATATAAAGTGTAAACAAATGCAAATTAAGGTTAAAACCGGTTTGATCCAGTTTAAAAGAAGAATTCTTGTAATTTCGTCAAAAGAGCATATAAAGTGTAAAAAGATGTACATTGAGGTTGGAACCGGTTTGATCCGGTTTAAAACAAGATTTCTTGTAATACGGTTAAAACAGCAAATAAAGTGTAAAAACATGCGAATTGAGGTTAGAACCGGTTTGATCCCTTGGGAACTGGTTTAATTCGGTTTAATAGAAGAACTACTGTAATACGGTTAAAACAGCATATAAAGTGTAAAATCATGCAAATTGAGGATAAAACTGGTTTGATTTGGTTTAAAAAAAGACTTTTTTTGATACTGTTAAAACAGCATATAAAGTGTAAAAACATGCGAATTGAGGTTAAAACCTGTTAAAACCGGTTTAAAAGAAGAATTCTTGTAATTTGGTTAAAACAGCATATAAAGTGTAAAAACATGTACATTGAGGTTAGATCAGATTTAATCCGGTTGGAACTGCTTTGGTCCGGTTTAAAACAAGATTTCTTGTAATACCGTCATAACAGCATATGAAGTGTAAAAATATGCAATTTGAGGTTAGAACCTGTTCGATTCAGTGGAACTGGTTAAAACCGGTTTCAAAAAAGAATTCTTGTAATACGGTCAAAACAGCATATATAGTGTAAAAACATGCGAATTGGTTTTTAACCCGTTTTATCCGGTTGGAACCGATTAAAACCGATTTAAAAGAAGAATTCCTGTAATACGGTTAAAACAGCATATAAAGTGTAAAAACATGTACTTTGAGGTTAGAACAGGTTTAATCCGGTTTAAAAGAAGGTTACTTGTAATACGGTTAAAACAGCATATAAAGTGTAAAAACATGCGAATTGAGGTAAGAACCGGTTTGATCCGTTTTAAAAGGAGGATTCTTGTAATACGGTTAAAACAGCATATAAAATATAAAAACATGCAAATTGAGGTTAGAACCGGTTTGATCCGGTTGGAACCTGTTCAAACTGGTTTAAAAGAAGAATTCTTGTAATTTGGTTAAAACAGCATATAAAGTGTAAAAATATGTACATTGAGGTTAGATCAGATTTAATCCGGTTGGAACTGCTTTGATCCGGTTTAAAACAAGATTTCTTGTAATACAGTCAAAACAGCATATAAAGTGTAAAAATATGCAATTTGAGGTTAGAACCTGTTCGATTCAGTGGGAACTGGTTTAAACCGGTTTAAAAGAAGAATTCCTGTAATACTGTTAAAACAGCATATAAAGTGTAAAAACATGTACTTTAAGGTTAGAAGAGGTTTAATTCGGTTTAAAAGAAGATATCTTTTAATACGGTTAAAACAGCATATAAAGTGTAAAAACATGCGAATTGAGGTAATAACCGGTTTGATCCGTTTTAAAAGAAGGATTCTTCTAATACGGTTAAAACAGCATATAAAATATAAAAACTTCCAAATTGAGGTTAGTACCGGTTTGATCCGGTTGGAACCGGTTAAAACCGGTTTAAAAGAAGAATTCTTGTAATACGGTCAAAACAGCATATAAAGGGTAAAACATGCAAATTGAGGTTAAAACCGGTTTGATCAGGTTGGAACCGGATGAAACCTGTTTAAAAGAAGATTTCTTGTAGTACGGTCAAAACAAAATATAAATATGCAAATTGATGTAGGAACCAGTTCATTCCGGTTTAAAAGAAGAATTCTTTTAATAAAATCAAAAGAGCATACAAAGGGTAAAACATGCAAATTTAGGTTATATTCGGTTAAAAACGGTTTAAAAGAAGAATTCTTGTAATTTGGTTAAGACAGCATATAAAGTGTAAAAACATGCGAATTGAGGTTTGAACCGGTTTGATCAGGTTTAAAAGAAGAATTCTTGTTTTACGGTAAAAACAGCATATAAAGTGTAAAAACATGCAAATTGAGGTTAGTACCAGTTTGATCCGGTTGGAACCTGTTAAAACCGGTTTAAAAGGAGAATTCTTGTAATAAAGTCCAAACAGCATATAAAGTATAAAAACATGCGAATTGAGATTAAAACAGGTTTGATCCGGCTGGAACCTATTAAAACCGGTTTAAAAGATTTCTTGTAAGGCGGTGAAAAGAGCATATAAAGTGTAAAAACATGTGAATTGAGGTTTGATCCGGTTGAATTCGGTTTCATCCGATTTAAAAGAAGGATTCTTGTAATATGGTCAAAACAGCATATAAAGTGTAAAAACATGCAAATTGAGGTAAGAACCTGTTTGATTCGGTGGAAAACGGTTTAAACCGGTTAAGAAGAAGAATTCTTTTAATAAAGTCAAAACAGCATATAAAGTGTAAAAACATGTACTTTGAGGTTAGAACAGGTTTAATCCGGTTTAAAAGAAGGTTACTTGTAATACGGTTAAAACAGCATATAAAGTGTAAAAACATGTGAATTGAGGTAAGAACCGGTTTGATCCGGTTAAAAGGAGGGTTCTTGTAATACGGTTAAAACAGCATATAAAATATAAAACTTCCAAATTGAGGTTAGTACCAGATTGATCCGGTTGGAACCGGTTGAAACGGTTTAAAAGAAGAATTCTTGTAATACGGTCAAAACAGCATATAAAGTGTAAAAACATGCAAATTGAGGTAAGAACCTGTTTGATTCGGTTAAAAAGAAGAATTCTAGTAATAAAGTCAAAACAGCATATAAATGTAAAAACATACGAATTGAGTGTAGAACCGGTTTGATCAGGAATGAAATGGTTAAAACTGGTTTAAAAGGAGATTTCTTGTAGTACTCTCAAAATGGTGTATAAATATTCAAATTCAGGTAGGAACCGGTTAAAACCGGTTTAAAAGAAGAAGAATTCTAATACGGTCAAAACAGCATATAAAGTGTAAAAACATGCAAATTGAGGTTACGACCGGTTTAATCTGGTTTGAACCGGTTAAAACCGGTTTAAAAGAAGAAGAATTCTAATACGGTCAAAACAGCATATAAAGTGTAAAAACATGCGAATTGAGGTTAAAACCAGTTTGATCCGTTTGAAACCGGTTAAAACCGGTTGGAAAGAAGAATTCTTGTAATTCGTTTAAAACAGAATATAAAGTGTAAAAACATGCGAATTCAGGTTAGAACCGCTTTGAACCTATTGGAACCGATGAAAACCGGTTGAAAAGAAGAATTCTTGTAATAAAGTCCAAACAGCATATAAAGTATAAAAACATGCGAATTGAGATTAAAACAGGTTTGATCCGGCTGGAACCGATTAAAACCGGTTTAAAAGATTTCTTGTAAGGCGGTGAAAAGAGCATATAAAGTGTAAAAACATGTTAATTGAGGTTTGATCCGGTTGAAATCGGTTTCATCCGATTTAAAAGAAGGATTCTTGTAATACGGTTAAAACAGCATATAAAGTGTAAAAACTTCCAAATTGAAATTAGTACCAGTTTGATCCAGTTGGAACCGGTTTAAAAGAAGAATTACTGTAATACGGTTAATACAGCATATAAAGTGTGAAAACATGGAAATTGTGGATGGAACCGGTTTGATCTGGTTGGGACCAGATTAATCCAGTTTGATCCTGTTTAAAAGAAGAATTCTTGTAATACGTTTAAAACAGCATGTAAAGTGTAAAAAGATGCGAATTGAGGTTATAACCGGTTTGATCCTGTTTGTACAGGTTTGATCCGGTATAAAAGGGGTATTCTTGTAATACGGTCAAAACAGGATATAAAGTGTAAAAACATGGAAATTGAGGTAAGAACCGGTTTGATCCGGTTAAAAGAAGGGTTCTTGTAATACGGTTAAAACAGCATATAAAATATAAAACTTCCAAATTGAGGTTTGTACCAGTTTGATCTGTTGGAACCGGTTAAAACCGGTTTAAAAGAAGAATTCTTGCAATACGGTCAAAACAGCATATAAAGTGTAAAAACATGCAAATTGAGGTAAGAACCTGTTTGATTCGGTGGAAAACGGTTAAAACCGGTTAAAAATAAGAATTCTAGTAATAAAGTCAAAACAGCATATAAATGTAAAAACATACGAATTGAGTGTAGAACCGGTTTGATCAGGATGGAAATGGTTAAAACTGGTTTAAAAGGAGATTTCTTGTAGTACTCTCAAAATAGAGTATAAATATTCAAATTCAGGTAGGAACCAGTTTAATCCTGTTTAAAAGAAGAATTCTTTTAATAAATTCAAAAGAGCATATAAAGTGTAGAAACATGCAAATTGAGGTTACGACCGGATTAATCTGGTTTGAAGCGGTTAAAACCGGTTTAAAAGAAGAATTCTTCTAATACGGTCAAAACAGCATATAAAGTGTAAAAACATGCGAATTGAGGTTAAAACCAGTTTGATCCGTTTGAAACCGGTTAAAACCGGTTGGAAAGAAGAATTCTTGTAATTCGGTTAAAAGAGCATATAAAGTGTAAAAACATGTACATTGAGGTTAGAACAGGTTTAATCAGGTTGGAACCGTTTAAAACCGGTTTAAAAAAGATTTCTTGTAGTACGGTCAAAACAGAATATAAATACGCAAATTGAGGTAGGAACCAGTTTAATCCGGTTTAAATGAAGAAATCTTTTAATCAAATCAAAAGAGCATACAAAGGGTAAAATATGCAAATTTATGTTACAACCCGTTTGATTCGGTTGGAACTTGTTAAAACCGGTTTAAAAGAAGAATTCTTGTAATACGGTTAAAACAGCCTATAATGTTTAAAAACATGCGAATTGAGGTTAGAACCGGTTTGATCCGGTTTAAAAGAAGAATTCCTGTAATACGGTCAAAACAGCATATAAAATATAAAAACAGGCAAATTTAGGTTAGTACCGGTTTGATTCTGTTGGATCCGGTTAAAACTGGTTTAAAAGAACAATTCTTGTAATACGGTCAAAACAGCCTATAAAGTGTAAAAACATACGAATTGAGGTTAGAACCAGTTTGATCCGGTTTAAAAGGAGGATTCTTGTAATACAGTTAAAACAGCATATAAAGTGTAAAAACATGGAAATTGAGGTTAGAACCGGTTTGAACCGGTTGGAACCAGATTAATCCGGTTTGAACCGCTTTAGAAGAAGAATTCTTGTAAATATACCGTTCGTTACATGTGTGTAGAAATATACAAATAACTATTTACTCATAAATGTTTAAATTTGAGTCGTATTTCTTAATAAATAGAAAGTAAATGAGAAATACTTTGAAAAACACAGATTTCGAGTACGAACTTGTGCACTCGTACATGTGTACTATCATTAAGCTTTCTTTGCACTTGCGAGCGGGTTGTGTATACTTCAAATATGAACTTTTGATAAATAAAAACACACATCAAATTACTTTGTTAGTATCCTTAATATCCCTGTAATTTAGTCGGGTCTCTAAGTAAAATATATGTGGGTTCAAAAATCCCATTCCTTTCCAGAGAAACGTCTTATTGATCACATATTTACAAACAATTGTCAGAATTACGTACCCGGTAAAATACTCTTTCTAATGGTCACAGTAGTCGGTGGTACTACTTAAGAACTTTCAAATGATTGGTTAGAAGGGCGGAGTTACTCATGTTGATTTGCTAAATATATTGCTATCTCGACAAATCATAGAAGAGGGAGGTTCTTATTTTACATTTATCATGTCCGTAGCTCAAATTCGAGTTTCTATTTCTTTAAGTATTTGTACATGTTGAATAGTGGGCGTGATAAAACAGAAACTGAGTAATAAGACAGCTGGAGGTATTATGTGACATACAGTAATAGATACTTAACTTTTGTCTTTACATTTCCTCTTAAATTAGGAAATTAAAACATATGTAATTTTAAAATTTAGATTATGAACTACGTTTTGATGCTAATCTCATTGACGTAAGTGGTTAAAATGTAAGTTAATAAAATTTTGAAAATAATTCTCCAAGCGTTGTGACACGTGCAATTTAACCTACATGGGTGAAACAAATGGATTTTGTTTGTTTTGAATTTCGCGCAAAGCTACTCGAGGGCTATCTGCGCTAGCCGTCCCTAATTTTACAGTGTAAGACAAAAAGTGTGTGTGTGTGTTTTTTATAGTTGAGCCACATCAGGCTATTTGTTGAGTCCACCGAGGGGAATCGAACCCTTGATTTTAGCATTGTAAATTTGTAGACTTACCGCCGCACTCGTGGGTGAAGAAAACAAAAGGATATTTGTGCTTTACTCACCACGACTATGGAAACACGGTTTTTAGCAATATAAGTATGCAGACATCCCGCTGTGCCAATGGAGGCCTTTCACATATTTATCATAAATAGTAGGTTCAATTCATTTTCACCGAGTTGTTATTGACAATAATAATTCAAATACCATATCAACTATAGAAGTTTAATAAAAATAATTTTTACAAGAAGTAGTAATAGTGTGACTCAAAACTTACACAATATTTTAATCTCTAATATATGGTTTGTTTGTTTTTTGAATTTCGGAGCAAAAATACAAAATGGCTATCTGCGTTTGCCGTACTTAATTTAGCAGTTTTAGGCTACAGAGAAGCCAGCTAGGCAGTACCACCCATCGCCATCTCCTGGGAAACTCTTTCACCAAGAAATAGAGGGAGTGACTATCATATAATAATGCCCCCACGGCTGAAAGAGCGAACATGTTTACGAGTCGAGCTCCTTAACCATGCCCGGCCCTAGTATATGCTAAGACTTAATATTAATAAATATTTTACCTTTAATAATAAGTTTATTTTAAAATAGAAAAGCTACTTTTGTGAAAATATTTCTCAAATTTACCATTACCAATAATTTCATTTCTCTTTCATACTTATTCATATAAAAGTTTGGACATATACAGCAAATCAAATTGTGTTTCTAAGTAATACTCAAATCATTGATCAGATGGCACTAACAGTTTATTCACAATATAATGCAGGCGTACAACAAATCACGGAATTAAAATTAGTTTATGTTGTAATAAAGTCATTTGAAGCATCAAAGTTCTATTAAAAACATTAATGGATCAACCAAGTTAACAAATTAAATAACTGGTTACAATTTTCTTTCTTCAGAAATTAAAATGTATTAAAATACGTTTCCACAAACATTTTTAAATTATCTGAATTGCTGACAAAACGACAGTTAATGAGTAGTGTTGACAGACTCCTCATCCATAAAACTTTAGAATTGGCACTAAACATTCAGGAAGGTAGCGTTCTGGAGTCAGCTAAACCCAGATTCGTTCGTCAGACTGACAGATAGTGAGGTATGATTCATTTCTCCAGAAAACGCTTTTCCATTTCTACAGAATCCAATGGCGGTGTGCTTTATACCGCTCAGCCGACGCTTGGTATTGTGCATCTTGATTTTAGGTTTGCGTCCGGCTGCTCGGCCATGGAAACCCATTTTATTAAGCTCCTGACGAACAGTTTTTTGTGCTGACGTTGCTTTCAGAGGCAGATTGGAACTCGGTACTGTGTGTTGCAACTGTGGACAGATGACTTTACGCGCTACGCACCTCAACACTCCGCGGTCCAACGGGGGAAAGCAATATCCAAAATGTCCTTAGTAACGTGTGTAAGTTGTGGGGGAAATGTCCTTTGCAACGGGGGTAAGAAGTGGGGGAAATTTCTCTAGCAACGGGGTGTATTCAGTGGGAAATGTCCATAGCAACGGAGGTAAACAGTGGGGAAAATGTCCATAGCAACGGGTGGTAAACAGTGGAGAAAATGCCCCTAGCAAAAAAGAAAGCAGTGTCCAAAATGTCCTTAGCAACCTGGGTAAGCAGTGGGAGAATGTCCTTAGGAACGGGGGTAAGCAGTGGGGAAACTTTCCCTAGCAACGGGTGTAAACAGTGAGGGAAGTGTCTCTGGAAACGGGGGGTAAGCAAGGTCCCTAGCAAAGGGTGGTAAGCAGTGGGGGAAATGTCCCTAGCAACGTGGGTAATAAGTGTTGGAAATGTCCCTAGCAATGGGGGGAAGCAGTGTCGGAAATGTCCCTACCAACGGGGGTAAGCAGTGTCTAAAATTTCTTTAGCAACGGGAGAAAACAGTGAAGAAAATGTCTTTTTAAACGGGGGTAAGCAGAGGGAAATGTCCCTAGCAATCGGGGTAAGTAGTGGGGGAAATGTCAACATCAATGGGGTGTAAGCAGTGTCGAAAATGTCCATATCAACGGGAGTAAGCAGTGTCTGAAATATCCCTAGCAACGTGGGTAAACAGTGGGGGAATGTCTTTAGGAACAGTGGTAAAGCGTGGGGAAAATATCCCTAGCAACAGGTGTAAGCAGTGAGGGAAATGTGTCTAGAAATGGGGGGTAAGCAGTGTCCCTAGCAGAGGGTGGTAACGAGTGGGGGAAATGTCCCTAGCAACGAAGGTAAACGTTAAGGTAAATGTTCCTAGCAATGGGAAATAAGCAGTGTCGGAAATGTCATTAGCAACGGGGTAAGCACTGTCTAAAATTTCCTTAGCAACGGATGTCAACAGTGAAGAAAATGTCCCTTTCAAAGGGGGGTAATCAGTGGGAAATGTCCCTAGCAATGGGGGTAATAAGTGGGGGAAATGTCCAAAGCAATAGGGGTAAGTAGTGTCGGAAATGCCCCTAGAAACGGGGTAAGCAGTGTCCAAAATGTCTTAAGTAATGGAAGTACGTAGTGGTGAAAATTTCCCAGCAATGGGTTGTATTCTGCGGGAAATGTTTTAGCAACAGAGGTAAACAGTAGGGAAATGACCCTAGCAACAGGTTGTAAGCTGTAAGGGAAATATCCCTAGCATCGTGGGGAAAACAGTGTAGGATATGTCTGTATCAACGATAATAAGCAATAAGGGAAATGTCTCTACCAGCAAAGGTAATCAGTGAAGAAAAGGACCCTAGCAATAGGGCAAAAAAAGTGGGTAAATATCCCCAGCAATGGGAGTAAACAGTTGTAGAAATATCCCAGCAACTGGGTGTAATTATTGTGGGAAATGCCCCTAGCAACTGAGGTAAACAGTAGGGAAAATATTTTAGCAACGGGGTTAAGCAGTGGGGGAAATGTCCCTAGCAACGGGTGAAAGCAGTGGGAAGAATATCCCTAGCAACGGCGGTAAGAACTGGGGAAATGTCGCTAGCAACGGGGGTAAGCAGTGTCGGAAATGTCCATAGCAACGGAGGTAAGCAGTGTCCGAAATGCCCCTAGAAACAGGTATAGGCAGTGAAGGAATGTCCCAAACAACGGGTGTTAAGCAGGGTCGGAAATGACACAAGCAACAGGGGTAAGCAGTGTCGGAAACGTTCCTAGAATCGGTGTTAATCAGTGGAAAATGTCCCAGCAACGGGTGTATGCAGTGGGGAAATGTCCCAGCAATGGGGGTAAGCAGTTGGGAAATGTCCCTAGCAACGGAGGTAAACAGTAAGGTAAATGTCCCTAGCAACGGAGTAAGCAGTAGGTGAAATGTCCCTAGCAACGGTGTATATTCACTGGGGGAATGAACCTAGCAATAAAGGTAAACAGTTGATGAAATGTTCTTAGGAACGTGGTTAAGCAGTGGGTGAAATGTCCCAGCAACAGTGGTAAGCAGTGTCCAAAATGTCACCAGCAACGGGGTAAGCAGTGGAGAAAATTTCCAAAGCAACGTGTATAAACAGTGAGAAAATGTCTCTGGAAACGGGGGTAAACAGGGTCCCTAGCAAAGGGTGGTAAGCAGTGGGGAAATGTCCCAGCAACAGGGGTAAGTAGTGGGGGAAATGTCCCAAGCAACGGGGTATAAGCAATGTCGAAAATGTCCCTACCACCGGGAGTAAGCAGTGTCTGAAATGTCCCTAGCAACAGGGGTAAGCAGTGTTTAAAATGTTCTTAGTAACAAGGGTAAGTAGTGAGGGAAAAGTCCTTCACAATTGGATGAAGCAGTGGGAGAAATTTCCCTAGCAACGGAGTGTATTCAGTGGGAAATATACCTAGTAACGGGGGTAAGCAGTGTCTAAAATGTCCCTAGCAACGTCGGTAAGCAGTAGGGGAATGTCCTTAGGAACAAGGGTAAGCAGTAGGTAAAATTTTACTAGCAACTGGTCTAAACAGTGAGGGATATGTCTCAAGAAACGGGGGTAAGCAAGGTCCCTAGCAAAGGGCAGTAAGCAGAGGGGGAAATGTCCCTAGCAAGAGGGATAAGAAGTGTGGGAAATGTCCCTAGCAATGGGAAGTAAGCAGTATCGGAAATGTCCATAGCAAAGTGGGTAAGCAGTGTCTAAAATTTTTTTAAACAATGGGGGTAAACAGTGAAGGAAATGTCCCTTTCAATGGGGTAAGCAGTGGGAAATGTCCCTAGCAATGGTGGTAAGTAGTGGGGAAAATGTTCCCAGCAAATGGGGGAAACAGTGTCGGAAAAGTCCCTAGGAACGGGAGGAAGCAGTGTTTGAAATATCCCTAACAACGGAGGTAAGCAGTGAGTTTAATGTCCTTGGCAACTGAGGTAAGCTGAGGGGGAAATATCCAAAGCAATAGGATGTATTGAATGAGGGAAATGACTCTAGCAACGGGGGTAAGCAGTGACGGAAATGTCCCAAGCAACAGGGGTAAACAGTGGGGGAAATGTCCCTAGCAACGGGGGTAAGTAGTGTCGGAAATATCTTTAACAAAGGGGGTAAGCAGTGTCTAAAATGTCCCTAGCAACGTGGGTAAGCAGAAGGGGGATGTCCTTAAAATTGGCAGTAAGCAGGGTTTCTAGCAAAGAGTGGTAAGCAGTGGGGAAATGTCTCTAGCAACAGGGGTAAGCAGTGTCGGAAATGTCCCTAGTAACGGGGAAAGGCAGTGTCTAAACTTTTCCTAGCAGCGAGGGTAAAAAGTGCAGGAAGTGTCCCCAGCAACGGGATATAAGCAGTGTCGAAAATGTCCCCAGCAACGGGATATAAGCAGTGTCGAAAATGTCCCTACCAACGGGAGTGAGTAGTGTTTAAAATATCCCTAACAATGGAGGTAAGCAGTGGGTTCAATATCCTTGACAACTGAGGTAAGCAGTGTTCAAAACGTCTTTAGTAATGGGAGTGAGTAGTGGGGAAATGTCTTTAGCAACGGGGATAAGCAGTGGGGGAAATTTCCCTAGCATCTGGGGTAATCAGTAGGGAAAAGGACCCTAGCAATAGGGGAAAAGTGAGGGAAATGTCTCTAGCAACGAGTGGTAAACAGTAAGGAAACGTCCCTAGCAACGGGGGGTAAGCAGTGGGAAGAATATTCCCAGAAACGGGGGGGTAAGAACTGGGGAAATGTAGACAGCAACGGGAGTGAGCAGTGTCAAAATTTTATTAGGAACGGAGTTTAATAAGTGGTGGAAATGTCCCTAGCAACTGAGGTAAATAGTAAAGGAAATATATTTAACAACGGGGGTAAGCAGTGTCTAAAATGTACCTTGCAACGTGGGTAAGCAGTAGGGGAATGTCCTTAGAAATGGGCAGTAAGCAGGGTTCCTAGCAAAGGGTCGCAAGCAGTGGGGAAATGCCCCTAGCAACAGGGGTAAGCAGTGTCGGAAATGTCCCTAGCAACGGGGTTAGGCAGTGTCTAAAATTTTCCCAGCAGCGGGGGTAAAAAGTGCAGGAAGTGTCCGCAGCAACGGGGTATAAGGAGTGTCGAAAATGTCCCTACCAACGGAGTAAAGAGGTCCGGAATATCCCTAACAATGGAGGTAAGCAGTGGATTTAATATCCTTGGCAACTGAGGTAAGCAGTGGGGAAATGTTCTTAGCAACGAAATGTATTCAGTGGGGTAAATGATCCTAGCAATGGGGGCAAGCAGTGTCGGAAATGTCCCTAGCAACGGTGTTAATCAGTGGGAAAATGTCGTTAGCAACGGGGTAAACAGTGGGGGAAATATCCCGAGCAACGGGGGTAAGCAGTGGGGGAAATGTCCCTATCAACAGGGATAAGCAGTGGGTGAAATGACACAAGCAACGTGGGGTAACACAGTGGGGAAATGACCCTAGCAACATGGGTAAGCGTTGGGTGAAATGACAGTAGCAGCGTGAAGTAAGCAGTGGGGTTAATGTCCTTAGGAACTGGGGTAAACAGTAGGGGAAATGTCCCTAGCAACGGGGTATGCAGTGGGGGAAATGTTCCTAGCAACGGATATAACCAGTAAGGTAAATGTCCCTAGAAACGGGGAATAAGAAGAGGGGAAATGTCCTTAGCATCGGTGATAAGCAATAAAGAAATGTCCTTAGAAACGGGGTAAACAGTGGGGAAATGACCCTAGCAACGGGGTTTGCAGTGGGGGAAATATTCCTAGCAACGGATATAACCAGTAAGGTAAATGTCCCTAGAAACGGGGAATAAGAAGTGGGGGAAATGTCCTTAGCAGCGGGGTGTATTTAGTGGGGGAACTGCTCCTAGAAACGGATATAACCAGTAAGGTAAATGTCCCTAGAAACGGGGAATAAGAAGTGGAGGAAATGTCCTTAGCAATGGGGTTAAGCACTGAGTGAATTGGCCTTAGCAACAGGGATAAGTAGTGTCGGAAATATCCCTAGCAATGGAGATAAGCAGTGCGGGAAATGTCTCGAGAAACGGGGGTAAGCAGTGTCCCTAGCAAATGGTGGTAAGTAGTGGGGGAAATGTCCCGAGCAACAAGGGTAAGAAAATGTGAAAAATGTTTTATTGCAACGGAGGTAAGCAGTGTCAGAAATGTCCCTAGCAATGGGGTAAGTAGTGGGGGAAATGTCCCCAGCAAAGGGGTATAAGCAGTGTCGAAAATGTTCTAACCAATGGGAGTAAGCAGTGTCCAAAATGTCCCTAACAATGGAGGTAAGTAGTGGGTTTAATGCGCACTGGCAACAGAGATAAGCTGTGGGGAAATGTCTTTAGCAATGGGTGTAAGCAGTTGGGAAATGCCCTAAGCAACAGAGGTAATTAGTAAGGTAAATGTCCCCAGCAACAAGGTAAGCAGTGAGAGAAACATCCCCAGCAACGGGGGTAAGCATTGTCAGAAATGTCCCTAGCAACCAGAATAAGCAGTGAGGGAAACTCCTTAGCAACGGGGGTAAGCAGTGGGGAAAATTTCCGAAAAACGGGGTAAACATTGAGGATCCCTAAAACGGGAAGTAAGCAGTGGGGGGAAATGTCCCTAGCAAGTGTGGGTAAACCAGGTGGTTCAATGTCCGTAGAAACGTGTAAACAGTAGGGGAAATGTCCCCAGCAATGGGGTAAGAACCGGGTAAATTGTCCCTAGCAATGGGGGTCAGCCATGTCAGAAATGTCCCTAGCAACGGGGTAAGCAGTGGGGAAAGAATACCCAGCAACGTGGGTTTAAACAGTGAGGAAATGTCTCTAGAAACGGGGATTACGAAGTGGTGGAAACGTCCCTTGCAATGGGGGGTAAGCAGTGTCCAAAATATCCTTAGGAACGGTTTTAAGCAGTGGGGTAAATGCCCCTAGCAACGGAGGTAAAGAGTGGGTGAAATCTCCATAGTAAAGGGTTAAGCAGTGTCCGAAATGTCCCCAGCAACGGGGGTAAGTAGTGTTGAAATATTCCTAGCAATGGTGCAGGCAGATTCCTAAATGTCTTAGCAAACGTGGCTAAACAGTGGGGAAATGTACTTAAGAACCGGATAAGCAGTGGGGAAAATCTCCATAGCAACGGGTGTAAGCAGAGGGGAAATATCTCCTAGAAACGATGGGGGGTAAGCAGGAATCACCACCAAAGGGTGGTAAATAGTGGGGAAATGTCCCACCAACGTGGGTATGAAGTGTGGGAAATGTCCCAGCAACATGGGGTAAGCAGTGTCTGAAATGTCCCTAGTACGGGGTGAAGAAGTGTCTATAATTTCCCAGCAATTGGGGTGAACTGTAGGAAATGTCCCACCAACATGGTATGAGCAGTGTTGAAAATGTCTCACCAACGGAAGTAAACAGCGTCCGAAATGTCCGCAACAACGGAGGAAAGCAGTGGTTTAATGTCCTTTGCAACTGAGGTTAGCAATAGGGGAAATGTCCTTATCAATGGATGTTTTCAGTGGGGAAATTGCCCTAGCAACAGGGTGTATTACTAGAAATGTCCCTAGCAACGGAGGTAAACAGTGGGGAAATGCCCTTAGCAACAGTTGATAAGTAGTATGGAAATGTTCCTAGCAACATGGATAAACAGTAAAGGAAATGTCCCTAGCAACGGTGATAAGCAAAAGGAAATGTCCCTATAAATGGGGTGTATTCAGTGGGAAAAATGTCCCTAACCACCGGGGTAAGCATTGGGTGAATTGTCCCTAGCAACGGGGTAAGCAGTATCCGAAATGTTCCTCAGCAAAGGGTGTAAGCAGTTGGGGAAATCTTCTGAGCAATGGGTAAGCAGCACGGAAAATTTCCGAAGCAAAGAGGGTAAACAGTGGAGGAAATGTTTCATAAACCGGGGAGTAAGCAGTTGGGGAAATGTACCCAGCAATGGGGAAAAGCAGTGTCCCGAAATGTCCCTAGCACTCAGTGTCACCCAGTGGGGAAATGTAACTTAAGCAACGGAGGTAAATACAGAGGGAATTGTCCCTTGCAACGGGGGTAAGCAGGGGAAATGAACCCTATCAACAAGGAAAAGCATTAAGTGAAATGACACTGTACAACGTGGGGTAAGTGTAGAAATGACCCCAGCAACATGGGTAAACATTGGGTGAAATGACACAAAAACGTCAGGTAAGCAGAGGGCGAAATGCCAATGGTGATACAGCAAAAGGAAAATGTCCTTATAAATGGGGTGTATTCAGTGGGAAAAATGTCCCTAACCACCGGGGGTAAGCAGTGGGGAAATGTCCCAAGGAACTGGGGTAAGTAGTGTCAGAAACGGGAGTCCCCTAGCAACAGGGGGTAAGCATGGGAAAATTTCCGTATCATCAAGTGTAAACAGTGTGGGAAATGTCCCTAGCAACGAGGGAAAGCACCTGGTGAAATGTCCCCAGCAAAGGGTGTAAGAAGTTGGGGAAATCTTCCTGGAGCAATAGGTAAGCACGGAAAGGAAAATCAGGCCAAAAGAGGGTAAACAAGTGGAGGAAATGTTTCATAAACGGGGAGTAAGCAGTGGGGAAATGTCTCATAGCAATGGGGAAAAGTAGTGTCCGAAATGTCCCTAGAATCAGTGTCACACCAGTGGGGAAATGTACTTAGCAACGAAGGCAAACACAAAAGGAAATGTCCCTAGCAACGTGGGGTATAAGCAGTGGGGAAAATGTCCCTACTAAGAAGGAAAAGCATTAGGTGAAATGACACAAGCAACGTGGGTAAGCAGGAAGAAATGACCCTAACAACATGGTGTAAGCTTTGGGTGAAATGACACGCAAAAACGAACGTGAGGTAAGCAGGCTGCGTAAATGTCCCCAGGAACAGGGTGAAGCACTTCTAGTGAAATGACACAAAAAAACGTCAGGTAAGCAGAGGGGCGAAATGTCACTAGCAAAGGGGAAAGCAGAGGGAAAAATGTCCCAAGCAACGGGGGTAAACAGGGAAATGTCCCCAGAAACGGTGGCAAGTAGTGTCCGAAAAAAGTCACTAAACGGTGATAATCAATGGGAAATCATCCATCAACGGGTGTAAAGAGTTGAAATGTCTTTAAAACGGGAGTAGGCAGTGGTTGGAAATATCCCCAGCAACAAGGTAAACAGTGTCCGAAATGTCCCTAGAACTGGGGTAAACATTTGGGGAAATGAAACGAGCAACGGGGTGTAAGTAATGTCGGAAATGTCCCCAGAAAATAGAGTATGCAGTGGGGTAAATGTCCTTACCAACGGGTGTAAACAGTGTGGAAAATGTCCCTAGCAATGGGGTAAACAGTGGAGGGGAAATGCCCCTAGCAACTGAAAGTGGAAGCAAAGTGGTAAATATCCCCAACATCGGAGGTAAGCAGGGGTTTAATTGACTTGTCAACTGAGGTAACGAGTGAAAGAAATCCCCAGCAACGGGATTTATTCAGTGAGGCAAAATGTATCTAGCAATGGGGGTGAACAGTGTCTGAAATGTCCCTAGCAACAGGTGCAGTGGTGGGTGGAAATGTCCTTCGCAACGGGAGTAAGCAGTGCAGGGGAAATCTTCCAGCAAATGGATTGTGCCTCACCATGAGATGTCCCTAGCAACAAAGGCAACAGTGGGGAAATGTCCCTAGCAACGGGTGGTAAACAGTAAGGAAAATGTGTCCAGCATCGGGGGGGGGTAAGCACTGGGGAAATGTTCCTAGCAACGGGTGGTAAACAGTGGGGGGAAATGTCCCTAAGCAAGGTGGGTAAGTAAGCAGTGGGGAAAATTTTCCTAGTAACAGATGTAAAACAGTGAGGGAAATGTCTCTAGAAACCGGGATGCAGGTCTAAAATGTCCCAGCAACAGGTAAGCAGTGAAGGAAATGTTCCTTTTAACGTGGGGGGTAAGCAGTGGGAAATGTCCCTAGCAACGGGGGGTAAGTAGTGGGGAAAATGTCCCCAGCAACGGGAGTAAGTAGTGTCCGAAATTATCCCAACGGAACAGAGGTAAAGCAGTGGGTTTAAATGATCTTGACAACCGAGGGTAAGCAGTGGGAAATGTCCCAAGCAATGGATGTATTAGTGGGGAAATGACCCGCTAACGAAAGTAAGAAGTGTCGGAAATGTCCCTAGCAGACGGGGTAAGCCGTGTCCAAAATGTCCTAGTTACGGGGATAAGAAGTGGGAAAATGTCCTTAGCAACGGGTGTAGCAGTGGGAAATTTCACTCAGCAATGGTTCAGTAGTCTCAGTGGAAATGTCCCTTGCAACAGACGTAAAACAGTGGGGAAATGTCCCAGTAACAGGGTGGTAAGCAGTAAGGAAAATGTCCCCAGCAACGCTGGGTAAAGCAGTGAGCAGAAAATGTCCGTAGCAACGGGGGTAAAAGTAAAGTAAATGTCCCTAGCAACGGGGTAAGCAGCGTCGGAAATGTCCATAAAGCAACCGTGGATAAGCAATATGGAAAATATCCTTAGCAACGTTGTAAACAGTGGGGAAATGTCCTGAGCAACGGGAATAAGCAGTGGGAAAATGTCCCTAGCAACAGGGGTAAGCATTGGGAGAAATGACACTGCAACGTGAGTAAGAAAAGTGGGGGAAATGTCCCTAGCAAAGGGGGGAGCAGAGGGAAAAGTGCCCTAGCAACAGGGTAAACAGTAGGTGAAATGTCCCTAGAAACGGAAGTAAGCAGTGTCCGAAATGTCATTAGCAATGGTGTGATAAGCAATGGGGAAATGTCCTTAGCAATGGGGTAAAGATGCGGAAATTACCCAAGCAACAGGATAAGAAAGTTGGAAATGTCCCTAGCAACGAAGGCAAGAAAGGTCCGAAATGTCCCTAGCAAAATGGGGTAAGAAAGTTGGGGAAATGTCACGAACAATGTGGGAAGTTATACAGTGGGGAAATGTCCCAGCAACGGGTATACATTGTCGAAAAAATGTCCCTACCACCTGGAGTAAGCAAAGTTTGAAATATCCCTAACAACGGAGGTAAGCAGCAGTGGGTTTAATGTCCTTGGCAACTGAGGTAAGCAGTGGGGGAAATGTCCTAGCAATGGGATGTATTCAGTGGGTGAAATGTCCCAGCAATGGATGTATTCAATGGGTGAAATGTCCCTAGCAACAGGGTAAGCAGTGGGGAAATGCCCCTTAGCAACGAGGGTAAGCAGTGGGGAAAGTCCTGAGCAACGAGATGTATTCAGTATGAAATGTCCCTAGCAACTGGTCGTACCAGTAGGGGAAATTTCCCAGCAATGGGGTAAGTAGTGTCGAAAAATGTTCCCATCAATGGGGGTAAGCAGTGTGGGAAAATTCTCCCTAGAAACAGGTGTAAGCAGTGAGGGAAATGTCTCAGAAACGGGGGCAAGCAGTAAGCTCTAGCAAAGGTTGGTAAGCAGTTGTGAAATGTCCCTAGCAATGGAAAGTTAAGAAGCAAGGGGAAATGTTCCCAGCAACGTGTAGGTAAGTGTCGGAGATTTCCCAGCAACGGGGGGTAAGCAGTGTCTAAAATTCTCTATACCAATGGGGGTAAGCAGTGAGAAATGTCCCTGCTAAACGGGAGAAAGTAGTGGGGAAATGTCCCCAGCAACGGGTTAAGCAGTGTCGAAAAATTCTTCTTACCAACGGGAAAAAAAAAGCAATGTCCAAAATTTGTCCCCTAACAAAGATAGGTAAGCAGTGGGTTTAATGTCCCTAGCAACAGAGGTAAGCAGTGAGAGAAATGTCCTTCGCAACGGTGAAAAAAGCAGTTGGGAAATGTCCTTAGCAATGGAGGTAAGTGTAAGGTAAATGTCACTAGCAACGGGGTAAGCAGTAGGAGAAATGTCCCTGGCAATGATGTGTATTCAGTGGGGAAAGGTCCCAGAAACGGAGGTAACAGTTGATAAAATGTCC
>NW_027467782.1:8595981-8645711 GCF_004210375.1 Tachypleus tridentatus | reverse complement strand
TAAACAGCTGTAACTGAAACAGAGAACAAGAAATGTGGTAAACTACTTTGACTGAAACACAGAGTAAGCTGGCGTGTTGTTACTTCACATCTGGTGTGATGTTCTTAGTGTTTTTAACTGCTAAACACTAATATTCCTCTGCATTATGTTGGATAATTGACCAAATATATTGAAACGATCAACGTTACATGAGTAAAGATAGTCACGGTTTATAGCTTTGTGGATATATATGATATATTTGTAAAGAGGTATATTGATTGATCAAAATACTATTTGTCAAGCATGACAAATGGTTCCAGTGGTGAGTGTGATGATTATGTTTAAAATTGTGTTTATAACTATTTGTAATGGGTTGAATCTTTCAAAACCCGTATTCACATACAAAATCTACGTGGGTGGAATTAATCAATTGACTCTTTGTGGGAGTCGAAATGAAAATAATTAAGTAGGAAGAAGTATTATTATTACCGTGAGTCACGAAGATAGTGGAGTTGTTGTCGTGCAGAGGTACATAATGAGTTATATACACTCTTTCCACTAAGAGGAATTGAACCTCAGATTTTAGCATTGTAAGTCCGTATACTTACCGACAGATGGATCTGGAGTAATTGCGCAAGTGTATTGTGTTACTTCTCGTATTAGGATAGAAGTTAAGTACGAAGATGTCTAAGTTGCATCTGTACATTCTTTTTTATTCGCAGCTTTGCTGAGCTTTTAAGTTCGGTAGAGTTTTGTGTTAACATAAAATTAAACAGAGTCTCTCTTGATGGATGTCTTTGTTTTATACTTGCAACAAAACAGTTACTAACTTTATGGCTGTTATCGTGACGTAATTCCATTTCACCATTAGGGACTAATGGGTATGGACTAGGTGGAGAAAATTATTTATTTCCTTTATACAAAGTCTGGAATAGTGTGAAGGTTTGGGCACTTGACTCGCAATCTGCGGCCTAAAGATTTGAATCCCGTCATCAAACAACCTTGGCCTTTCAGCCATGGGAAATTATAATGTTATGGCCAAATCCACTCTTGGTTGGTAAAGAGTAGTCGTGGCTGACTAACAGCCTTCCCTCTAATCTATGAGTTCAAAATTAGGGACAGCGAGCGCAAATATCATTCAAGTATTTTTTGCTAAATTCACTAACAAATATAAAAACATATGTTTAAACATTAGTTTGAAATAAACAACACTTGTTTCTGTTTACGTAACTAAACTAATGGGGAAAAAGAAACATAGGTAATTAATGCTTTGCATAAAATGAAACTTGTCGGAATTGCACTCAGAAACGTAACATTTCTAAGGGGACGGGGTCGTGAGAACATTTAGTATTTAAAGTCTTATAAGAGGATGGAACCTGTAAGAAGGCCATTCAGATGGAAGGATAATGTCTTTGGGTAATTTCAACATCAGATTGACTCAAAGCGTCAAAGCATTCCCACAACTAAACGCAGAATACAAGGAATTCATGGAGATTGTAGAATCAATACCCCCATCAGTGGCTCAGCTATATGTATGCGGACTAAAACGCTAAAACCGAGTTTCAATACCAGTGGTGGGCAGAACCCAGATAGCTCATTTTGTAGCTTTATGCTTAATTTAAAACAATAACAACAACAGAATCAACAAGAGCCCGTAATCTTTTACATCTGACAATAGTTAATCATATCAATGCAAAGGACCAGAAATTTAAGAAGAAGCCTATTTTGAATTAATAATTTTGTTTACTTGCTTGTTGTGACCCCCCAACGGTACAATGGTATGCCTGTGGACTCACACCACTAGCATGTGGTTCCGATACCCGTGGTGGGCAAAACACAAATAGTTAGTTGTATAATTTTGTGCTTAATTCCAAACAAACACATGCTTGTTTTCAAATTTTCTTTGCATTTTTTGTCAAATTTCAGTAAATTGTTTTGTTCATCAGAACTTCTTGAGCATGATATCGCTATTGGACGATAACAATTAACACATCTCTTATAATACTTTAACATGAGTTTTATAATAAGGCATTGTCTCTCTTAATGAGTCTTCCGAAAAGTCTTCTTTTCTTTCATAGCAAGACAACATATTTTTTTTTATTGTGAGTTATCGTCTCATTCATAATGAATCTTTATGTTTTCAGAATTAATTGACATTTGCTTTATTTTTAGTAAATCAAGGAAATTATTTCTTAAATAATCTCTTCCTCCGTGTTTGGAAATGTCTTTGTCTGTTATGTTATAACTGAATAATTCTTCTTTCTATACTTGAAAATACGCCTGGCTGTTTTGTCATTACAGAATACCCCGTACCTCTATGTTTGGAAATGTCTGCGCTTCTCTAGTTATTATTGAATAATTCCTCCCTTCATTTCTGGAAATCTCTTTGGTTGTTACCATACACCTCCATGTTTGGAAATTTCTCTGACTTTTGATTATTATGAATACTCCTTCTCTTCATATTTAGAAATTTTCCTGATCGTTTGGTTACTCGATTGTTATTTTCTTTTTTGTAGAGAAAAATATTGTAATAAATTACTGTTGTTCGTGTTTGCTTTTATTAGATTACCATAGAACAAGAATCAAAGTCATTAATTTTAAACAATGTCTGAGATGACCTGCTTTGAAGACAGCGAGATGGAAATATTGCATAAAAATAACAGAAAGAAATAGCTTAATTCATGAAAATAGTATCCGTCCTCAAGTAAGATTTATTTGTTTGCAATTAAACACAAAGCTACACAAAGGGCTCTTTGTGTTCTTCTCACCATTTGAATTGAAATCCGTTTTCTAGTATTGTACAGTCCACAAGGGCCTTCATGTGAAAGAAACAAAGTATGTTTTCAATTTGTATGATTCTGAATCACATAATTAGGACATCTTTCAAAATGACTCAACACGTGTTTCTCAAGGAACCATTATGTTTTTATAACAAGTCACTGTCCCATTCATAAGATTAACACATTATTTATTAGGTTTGTCTTCTCTAGTTATCTAGTGACCCATTAATTACTGCTGTTAATACACATCTTAACAAATCAAGTTACTACATTCTTTCTCCCTCTTACAAAGGTACTAGTCCTCAAGCCCTTGTCTCAAGGGCATGAAATAACTATTACTTGGGAAACAATTTTTTAACATGGTAATAAAGTTTTAAAAATATATATTTGAGTTCTTTCGAGCAAAGCGAGTGTCTCACCAACTGAGTTGAGTGCTTAAATCTTTCGCGGGGGAGATTTAAAGATCATTGAGGGATGCATCCAATATTTCAAAAATTTTGGATATCGATTGTTTCTGTGTTACGAAACAGTAAAATGTTTGCATTTATTCAACCACTTTCACTAATCTTGAACTCAGGGATGAGAAACAATAATTGTACGCTAAAAAAAATTGTAGTCTGATGACACAGATGTCCAAGGTTCGAACTGTCGAAACGTGATGTTGCTTTCGAAATAGCATCTGTAATGAGGGAACATCACATTATTAAACTGGTCCAAAAGAGAAAACTGTTTCGAGTTATTTAAAATATAAATATTTCCAACATTACCGCAAAATATGAAGTAACCAATTAAAAACATAATTTGAAATTAAAGCCCAATTAACCACACGTAGCTTTAATGGACTCGTTAACTTCACGACGATGTTACTGTTACCATCCAACCACACGAAGAGACCTTGACATAGATAATGTAGATTCTTCAAGATATGAGAAGTTGAGAAGAAAAGGTAAGCCACTGTTACGTGTAATTCCAAAACAGTTATCACATCTATAATGTGTGTTTATACGATAATATGAAAATACAATGTGTAACGAATAGCCACCATGGCAACGTCTATTACACATATCAATTCTATTGCTTCAAAGCCCCTGTTCACATTTACAAAGGAAAGCATAGTTTTCTTACAGGTTACACTTATCAAATTTGGTCACATTAAGGCCAAGAATGCCGTATGTTTCGTTATTTATTCGCCTACTTATTCTAACACAACAATAACCCATTAGACTCTGTAAGTGTGGTAACAGACTGAACTCCTGTCTAGTGTATGTTCAGTCTGAAACAATAAAAACCGCCTATTACATTAGCATCAGGTATATAAGAAGTCGTCGTGTACCGTGTATGTTTGAATACCCTGAGGTAGTATGTTTAGTTCACATCTAGATTGTTTGTCCTTCGCGCGTTTCGAAAAACGGATAATTGCGTGTAAAAACAGTCACACCCATCTGAAACCCTAGTGATATCCACACTTAACTAATTATCATTGTTCAACTTTGTGATCAAGTCGGCAAACCAAACAGAGGCGAAGTTTTGAATGATATAATCACTAAATTTTTCATGAAATATTTTTTTTTCTTAAATAATAAAACAAAATTATACCTGAAATACCTGCGTTAGTTGTCCCGAATTATAAACGATAGCCTACGGCAGAAAAGGACAGCATTTTTTGTGATGGAATTCCGACCTGTGACCCCTCCCCCAGATTGCGAGAGGAGCATCCTAATCACAAGGACATGTTAAGCCCTTGAAATAGATAAAACTCTTAAAAGCTTGACAGTGACAATATATATATACACATACATACACAAATTAAAACCAAAACCTTAAAATCAAACTTAAAAAAACTAAAATGTTACTCATTACCAGATTTTTGCATTACCATCAAGTTGTAACAGCTCCCAAAAACATTGAGGATATTCTATATATCAGACATGATCCAAACGCAGATATCAAATTAGTCAGCAACTATGGAGAATCAGCTAAGGGGCAGGAGTTGAGTGCTTGAACACACAGTATCTCAGTTTCAAATGCCTTTTACTCTCTTCAGCTACTTGTGGGAAAATAGTCACCCCAAGTCTTTCGACAGAAGAAAACTTATAAACAAACAATTCTATATTTCGATAATTTAAAACCCACCAGCTTCACCATTTTCAATAAATACAAACTGATGTCCAATTTATCAATTATCCCAATAAAAAATAATCGAGCCGGTAAAAACCTTATTAAATTCAACCCAACTTGTATTTTAAGACTCTACACACTGTTGTCACAAACTTCACTATACTTTTTATGCTATAGTTTTTGCCTTTGGAAAAGAAAACTTTACTACTTTGGAAAGAAAAAAGGGGCACCTGTCCCCTCCGGATCCACCATCCATGGATAAATCTATTATTGTGCTTCGGAACCAAAGCTCCACGTGTTTTTTAAAAAAATACATTTTCTTTCAGTTAAAATTTCCCGGAAGCAAACGTTTCAGCAATGACTCGAAACTTGAGCAGTTAGTTTTGAGCTGATGGCATAAGTGAAAGGTGGTAAGGAACGTGGAGAGTAAGAGGGTTATTATTGTTTGGAAGGGGTGTCACCTTCCATAAAAACGTCAGGTAACTCTACTTCTGGGGTTCTTTCTTTTCTGTCGCTTTGCACCGCTACAACCTGCTTGAGACTCACTTGACCTATTTCTCACTAAAAACTTGTCTAATAAGGTTTGTTTCTGCCTGGCACCCTCCCCATGTCTCATCACACTGTGTATGCCACTTATCTTCCTAACTTTTTCAAATCATCCCCAACTAGCCTTAAAGGCGTCGCTTGTATCAGTACTCGTTCCAGCGGTGTTTTTCAGGAGGTCAGCATGTAACTTCTTTGCTTTCTCACAAATGATGGTCTCAGAAATGTTATTACCAGATAACTGTTTTTCGTTTACCCAAATCATCAACAGTTTTTCTACCTCTTCCACTGTTTGTTATCTTTGTTTCGTAAGCACTGACACTCCTTTTGCAACATCAGCTCCTTTGATGAACTCTTTATTTTTCAGTATGGTGCAGACTGTAGACTTTACCATACCAAACTGTGTAGCAAGGTTAAACACGCGAACACCACTCTCATACTTCGCTATGAGATTTTTTTTCACCTCTATTGTGGCTCTAACAACTTTTCTTTTTGGTTTGCTGCTTTCATTATCCTTCTTTGACCCCATGATGGCTTATTTAATCAGAATATTTCGAAAGAAGTAAAAACGATAACGTTCACAGCAGATTTCAGCCCGAACCCCCGAAATAACCCGTCTGATGACCCGAACGACCCTTCGACCATTTTCGGCCCACGCCAAGCTTGGTTCGAGAACCGAGTTTATGTTCGACAACCGAGACATTTTTTTTTTTCAAATAATATGTTCGAAAACTGAATTCTTCGAGAAGGGAGTCGTTCGAGGACCGAGGTACCACTGTGTGTGTATTTATATGAATTTACGTATATAATATAACATGTGGTGTATATTTAAGGCCTTGGAACACTTGGAGAATTACCCCACACACACAAATAAAAAATAAGATTATGGCTTATGAAATGCGAAAAATAAACGTATCCGTAACTATACGGGTTCTTCATCGCAAATACTAGTGTATTATAATATGTTTATTATCGGCCTTATTTTGATTAATATCATACATTACCTACTAAGACTGGTTTAAGAAAGAAGTTGCAAAGAGAAACTTTGTATATATTATGTTTGATTGTACCTAAATTTCACGCTGAATCTTAAGAAAGTTTTCTTTGTTGTTTATTACGGTTAATTTACTTAATTTGGTACCGCATAATACAAACATGTTATAATTTCCCAGTTCAGGAGAAAACAATTAAATTTAATATCACTATTCTTATAGAAAGTTTTTTCACTTGACAATGTTACATCAGTTCACGACATCACTCAGATAAGTATACTCTGTGCCCATAGTAACAGTGTTATTTCACTTAGAAATAGAAAGCAAAGCTACATATGAAGCGTACAGTGCAGAGAGTAATAATTATCTATGGCTATTTTAGGTCAATTAATCTATATTTACGTTAGTATACTGCTTGCTTCAGGTTTTGAAGTAGTCCACGAAATTGAATGTAGTTCCACTATTATATTAGTTTGTACAATAGAAGCCCGTAGGAGAAGAACCAATTACTTAATACACTCCTCTCAATGAAGTAGTGACTGGTAGCGAGAGAATACGAAGGAAAGATTCCAGCGAATTAGTGTTGACTGACGTACAATTGTGAGACGCATGAATAAACAAACGTTAATATAGTGACGACCATTACAAACGTGATATTACAGATTATTTCAAAGTTTTGATTTTAGGCCTTATTTTCATTGATTGCACTATATTAATTTTACAGCAAGACCACCTAAATCGAAATCACCCATCTCGCTTTTAAATGTATTACAGCCATTAAGTTTTCCTTTGATATTTCACCCACCATGTGTGTTGATTAAAAAAATAATTTATATTGCTTATGTATACGTAAGATTATGAATATGATCACAATAGTATCACTTATAACTTTAGAATTTTATATTAATGTCTTACTGTTACAAACAACCAAGCTAGATGTACATACAAAGAAAAAAATTATGTGTTTTTTATTGTTTGAAAAGTATTTGAAATATACTTTTACTGCCGCTAGAAATTTGATAACAAATATTTTATCAATTTAACCATATGTTTGCGATATTTGTGTCTAAGCTAATGTGCATCCGTTAGTTTGTGTTATGAAATTGCCCCCCGCTAGTACAGCGGTATATCTCCGGATTTACAACGCTAAAATCAGGGGTTCGATTCCCCTCGGTGGGCTGAGCAGATAGCCCTTTGTGGCTTTGCTATAAGAAAAAAAACACAAACACTGTTATGGAATTACTGGCTTTCATGTTATAAGGTTTAACTGTTAACGAGGTTAAACAAACACAAGATACGTCAGGAACGCAAAGTTTTCACTTAAAATTTGTAAACGTAAAGAAACACAATATTTTACTTATACACCCCACTTTAGGTCGATCTTTGGCTACTGGTGTGCGAAAATTTTGTTTCAGGTCTACGTTATCTTCAATTTTAAGTAAAGCTTGACTGTAAAAACGGAAAATACTTTTTTCTTTATGCATCGTAAAATATATTTATAACATGGAAATTAAATGATTGAGATGGTGAAGCAAAAAAGCTTTTCGGCTAATCTTCAAGCGAAGATATTCTTTGGCCATATTCCTTTGAAAATGGTTTCACACGTCCTGAGGTTTAATGTCTGAATTGGACTAAATGTGGCAAAAGAACTTCAGTGGTAAAATGGGTTTTGAATTAAAAAAATTAACAATAATTTGATTTGTAAAAACTGGTGTTTTATTTTGCACTGATCCTTTCATTCTTGTGGTTCAAGTCTCTCAGATGACTGAAGAATACTGGAATTTTTAACATTACTTTGAAGATATTTATATTCAATTTGTATAGAGGCACGTTTGCTTTAAGTATAGTGTATATTCACAAAGAAGAAATAGAAACAGAAGCACCTTAAAAACGTGTAGGATAACCAAAGAGGTATTTTTAAACTGAAAAAAAATTGTTAATTTTAGAAGTCACACCAACAGTTTCCTGCTGGAGGCTATCATCAACATGGAAAACTGTACCAATCCTTTTTTTTTGTATCTTGATCACATTTGTGAAGTTAAGAAACTGCTGTAAAACGTATAAAACAAGTTGAACACACAGATATCTGTGTAATGGATGATAAGATTAGTTTTAAAAAGCACCAAATAATTGTTACCATAGTTTTTTTAGAATCATTAATAATACTGATTTAATAATTTATATATTATTAATAATATATAAAAGAATCAGACATGACCCAAAAGAAGGCTTGAAGGAAAGTCAAATAGTAATGGAATTCTCAAAATCACTAATAGACGAAAATCGACTTTGTATTAGATAGAAGGAAAACATACACAAAATTATACGTTCATTAAATTGTGTCAGTGGAGTCGTTCTTAAAAAACATCTATTATCTTATTTATTTTTGTTCGTAATGGTAACAGAAGTAGAAACTTCGTCTGTATTTTGAAACCATTTTAACATGATCAATCATGAAATATATGTGGGTTGAAAAATCCCATTCCTTTCCAGAGAAACGTCTTATTGATCACATATTTACAAACAATTGTCAGAATTACGTACCCGGTAAAATAGTCTTTCTATTGGTCATAGTAGTCGGTGGTACTACTTAAGAACTACTAGATAAGATGAAAGTGAGGTTATAATTAAATGTCAAGTGTCCTACTCAGTTTATAGTTATATAAATTAAACATGAAAAGTTATGTGATCTGAACTCCAAATGACTGGTTATTTACTTTATGTTACAGAGAGAAATGGTATTCAAACTGTCTTATTTTTTCTGCAACTTTGGAGTAAATCACGCACTTTATGGTGCTTTAAAATATTCAATAATTCAATATCAGTAGTAGTAGTATGTATGTGAATGAAAAATCACGAAAGGGCATTCTGATCTTTATGTTTTCCACATGTTATTAATGCTATGGACATTAGAAAAGATAATCAGACTTATCAGACCTCAATAGCATCTAACACTTGCAGGTAGGTCTATTTTGGAAAAAAACATCGCATGCATTCAAATGACTCTGAACATTAAAGATTCTTTGAACGCATTTTTCTCAGTAGTTGTGAATAATTCAAGGTATTAACAACATTGATTTTAAACATGCAACATCTGTTTGATATTGTACACGTAGTTTGACGTAGTGTACATACATTAAAATGGAATGTTTTTAACTGTAAAAAAGTGAATTTACTTGTACCAAATATTAATTAGAACGTAAGATGAATAAGAACTTAATTGAATTTCGAACCAATGTATTCCTTTCTTCTAGGTCATTTTCATATATCATCTCCAGGGTTGTTCGTATGGTCACTTTTTGCTTTCTTAGTATATTAGTTTTTGTCTTCTTAACGTTCTTTGTAGGGACCTTCTTCTCACATTCATGGATCAGTGGCATAGCCTCCAATATATCCAATTCATTAGTGATTATCTTTTCATCACCAGGCTGTTTGTGTAAAACACGGTTTTTCAAAACATTCCCGAGTTTTTTCTTTCCAGTTGTAGAAACAACAAAGAACGCTGCACGATCATTACAAAAAAGTAAATAAATAAGAATCACGTGTTTCAAGACCATTAAAATACATATTATTATTAAATAAGCTATGGATAATGGGTTACAGATATAACTATAAATGTGTTTCATGCTTAACCAACAAATAATTGTATGGATTCTTTAGACAAGTGTATTCAGTTGTAATGTTTCGACCCATGGAACGTAGTACTTCACATGAAGACACATGAACCAAAATAATACGTTATATAAAGGTGGAGATCTCAAATTAATACCTTGCTTGAAATTAGATCTATCAACATAGTGTGTCGTAAGCAGGCACATAAATGAATATAGTACCTCACGTGAAAGCATATGTTTCTAACAGCAGTGTGAGTACAGAAATCAATATCTTCAAATGATTACTCCCTGTTTTCCACATACTTTAATTATAATGAAATTGAAGATAACATGTAACTTACCACAAAGCAATAAGACATATCGAAATGAGTGCTGTCCACCAAGCCAATCTTGTAATTGTACATTTTGAAACCGAGGGGAGCGTAGCCTTCGGAACCACTTCAGTTGGATCTCAAGACAGAGATTCGTATTTAAAATTAGTTTACTTACTCTACCGATTTCGTAAAACAGAAAAAAATCTTCAAATGCGAGTTTACAATAATAGTAATATGTATAATTCTTTAAACCCAAAAATAATCTTGATTTAACATATTTAAACTTTTAATTCAATAAATACGATATTTATTCATGACGAGAAATCCAATTAAAATAAAAATGTATCTCAAAACGGCTGGTATGGGTATCAACACTTTTATTGATAAGTACAGAATAACGTTTTAAAACGTTAATACACGTACCAGTTGTTGTGAGATACAAATACGATATTTCTTGCATATATAATGCATTTTAATACTAAACAGCGCCCGGAATGGACAGGAAGGTTAATGCATTCAACTCGTAGTGTAAGGGTCGCGGGTTCGTATTCCCGTCGCACCTAACATTCTCACTCTTTCAGCTAAGGGGGCGTTAGTATTTGAAGGTCAAACCCAGTATTCGTTCGTAAAAGAGTAGCTCAAGACTTGGCGGTGGGTGGTGACGACGACCAACCTTCCCACTGAGTCAAATATCTCACCATTTTCTTCAAGATATTTAACTTATTATACAACTCAGCATGAAACACTTAATTATATTAACTTCGACTCACCAAAGCTGTAAGGATATATAACAGAAATCAAACAAACCCTCCCTGATTAACTGCCATTCACTTACCGTTTCAAGCTTTATAATTAGTTTCTTCACTCATTATGGTACTTAATTTTTTATATGTAATGAATCCTGCCCACTGTCTGGTAAGTTTTCTTTGGAGCACAAAAATATTGACAGGAATTTTCAAAAAGTTTTCTTTACCAAACGTTCAGTGTAAATTTCATATATGAATAATAGTAACATTTCGGTAACAAACATTTGCTCACTTGATAACAATTCTTTTATTTAGAACCGCTAACGTTTTCATGATCAAATATTATTTTTATCTTACATTAAAACATTTGTTTTTATTTTGACAAATTACTTTTCTGTTATTTGAAAAAAACAAAATTTTGTGTGCAGAATATATTGAACTAACGATTTGAGAGTATGTGTGTATATTTTCTTCTAACACAGCCACATCGAGCTATTTGCTGAGCCCACCGAGGTGAATTGAACCCCTGATTGTAAATCCGTAGACTTACCGCTGTACAAGCGAAAAGCTGTTTTCATACACATAGCGTTTTATAATTGAAGATCTTCAGTTCTTCTTCGTGATGACGTGAAGCACACAGGTGTGTGGTAGAAATACCGATATGTTTGTTTGTTATTTAATTTCGCGGAAAGCTACGAGATGGCTTCCAACGCTTGGTGTTCCTAATTTTCAAATCATATACTTGAGGAAACACAGTCATTCAATTTTATTTGTCTGAATGTTTGAGCCCATCTTAAACCCGTGTAAGGGGATTGAAGTCACATTGAAATCCCTAACTCGTATCACAATTTTTCTTCTTACGAGAAACCCATAATACACTACTAGTAAAGTTTGTTTCTTTGTTTTTCAATTTAAAGGAAAGCTGCACGATAACTATATGCGCCAGCCATCCCTAATTTAGCAGTGTAAGACCAGAGAAAAGGCAACTAGTTACGACCGCCCAAGGCCAACATTTGGGATACTCTTTTACAAAGAAATAAAGGGATTGACTGTCACTTTATAACGCTATCACTGAAAGAACGAGCATGTTTGGTGTGACCGGGTTCGATCCCGTGATCTTTAGACTTGTAGTTGAGCGTCCAACAGTAAAGAAAGATTTGTATAAAATTATTATTATTATAAGATAATCTAAAACAAACTACTGATTAATTCCCCACTATGTATTAGAATCACCAAGTAGACATGTTAAAATGCATTTGAAATTTCAATGGTATCTTAATATGAAAATAGTGGTGCCCAGTAACATTCAGTCGTATAACTTAATACAATTATGTAAGCATAGAATTTCTGAGTTTTCTTCATAGTGTTAGGAATCTGTCTCTTAAAACTAAACTTTGGAAAATCTCTGTTTAGAAGCCCGGCATTGCCAGGTGGGTTAAGGCGTTTGACTCGTAATCTGAGGATCGCGGGTTCGAATCTCTGTCGCACCAAACATGCTTGCCCTTTCAGCCTTAGAGGCATTATAATGTGACGTTGAATCTCATTATTCGTTGGTAAAAGAGTAACCCAAGAGTTGATGGTAGGTGTCTTACCTCTAATCTTACACTGCTAAATTATGTATGTCTAGCGCAGATAGCCCTCGTGTAGCTTTGCGCAAAATTAAAAAAAACAAACAAGCTCTATTTAGATATGTTTTAGTAAGAACTTTTACTTTAGTTATAATATTGGGTACATAGAATGTCTACGTGATGTTATCATTCAAAGAAGAGGGAATAATTTCGTAAAGTAAATATACATATATATGGAATTGTTAACTATTTTACCAAAACAATACCACTCTGTCATATGTGTGATTTTATGTAAATATAAGATTTTGACAAAGAAATATTAACATACTAAATCGTTACAACAATTGTTGCCACCTCCTGGAAAAGCTTTTCCGAAAAAAACAAAGCTGTTTGATACAATAAAAACCAGGAAGTTATGAAGAAATATCTCATTATAACAACGTGTTTCAACAAAAATAAACATTTTTTAACTTTTAAAGAAACAATAAAAGAAAACTATTACTTCTACAAAGATCTGTGCCAGCCGTCCGTAATTTAGTAGTGTAAGACAAGAGGGAAGGTAGCTAGTCATCACCACCCACTGCCAACTTTTGGGCTACTCTTTTACTAACGAATAGTGGGATTGACCGTCACATTATAATGCTCCCATGGCTGAAAGGGCGAACGTGTTTGTTGCGGCCGGGATTTGAATCCGCAACTCTCGGATTACGAGTCAAATGCCTTAACACACTTGGCCAAAAAGTGTTTTTCATAGTAAAGCCACATCTGGCTATCTGTTGAGCCCAACGAGGGGAATTGAACCTCTGATTTTGGCATTGTGAATCCATAGACTTACCGCCGCACTCGGGAGAAGAAACCAAAGGGATATTTGTGCTCTTCCCATCACGACTATCGAAACACGGTTTTTAGCAATATAAGTATGCAGACATACCGCTGTGCCAATGGGGAACTTTTACATATTTATCATAAATAGTAGGTTTAATTCATTTTCACCGAGTTGTTATTGACAATAATAATTCAAATACCATATAAATTATACAAGTTTAATAAAAATAATTTTTTACAAGAAGTAGTAATAGTGTGACTCAAAACTTACACAATATTTTAATCTCTAATATATGGTTTGTTTTCTGAATTTTGGAGCAAAACTACAAATGGCGATCTGCGTTAGCCGTACCTAATTTAGTGTAAGGCTGCAGGGAAGGCAGCTAGTCACTACTACCCACCGCCATCTCCTGGGCTACTTTTTACCAAGAAATAGAGTGAGTAACTATCGTATAATAACGCCCACTCGGCTGGAAGAGAGGCATGTTTACGAGTCAAGCGCCTGAACCAACTGGCCATGCCCGGCCTTAGTACATGTTAAGACTTAATATTAATAAATATTTTACCTTTAATATTAAGTTTATTTCAAAATAGAAAAGACACTTTTGAGAAAATATTTCTCAAATTTACTATTACCAATAATTTCATCTCTCTTTCATACTTATATATATAAAAGTTTGGACATATACAGAAAAATATCACACAAATACTATTTAAAAGCAGAAAACATAAACAAACTAACGGCATCACTCTACAAATTAACTAGTGCACGAACCAAATATATTTCACCTTACAACATATTTCAAGAATCACAAGTCACACAACAAAGTACTTAAAGGACAAAACTCACGTTAATACTATCTATTTTCTTTTTTAGGTCTCGGGCAGAGGACAGGTTAAACTTTTTTACCTTTTTTGGTGGGTTTTTATCGGCGCGCTCCTGTTTTCTCCCACAGCAAAAATTTAGGCATTGGATCTTTTCCCCAACTGCTTAGTCCCCGTTGCTAGGGGCATTTCCCCAACTGCTTACCCCGTAACTAGGGAAATTTCTCCTATTGAAAACACACCGTTGCTAGGGGTATTTACGACACTGCCTACTCCCGTTCCTAGGGACATGTCCCTCATTGCTTACCCCCCAGTTGCAAGGGACATTTCCCACATGGCTTACCCCCGTTGCTAGAAACATTTCACACCTGGCTTACCCTCGTTTCTAGGGACATTTCCAGACTGAATACTTGAAAGGAAAAATTTACCCACTGCTTACCCTTGTTGCTAGGAACATTTACGACATGACTTACCCCGTTGCTAGGAACAGTTCACGCACGGCTTACTACCCGTTGCTAGGGACATTTCACCTACTGCTTATCCTCCATTGCACATTTCGGACATTGCTTACACCTCTTTGCTCGGGACTTTTCGAACACTACTTATTCCCGTTTCTATGGGCATTTCCTCTGCTTACCCCCGTTGCTACGGACATTTCCACACTGCTTTCATCCCCGTTGCTGGGGACATATCCAACACTCCTTACCCCCGTTGCTGAAGACATTTCCCTCACTGCTTACCCCCCATTGCTAGGGAAATTTCATACGCTGCTTACCCAACGTTGCTGGGGACATTTTATACACTGCTTACCCCGTTTGCTTGGAACATTCCCCACTGCTTACCCCTGTTTCTAGGGACAATTGACCCACTAGTTACCCCCCGTTGCTTGGGACATTTCCCCACTGCTAACCCCCATGCTAGGGACATTTCATACACTGCTTAACCCCGTGTCTAGGGACATTTCGCCCACTGCTTACCCCTGTAGCTACGGAAATTTCCCTCACTGCTTACCCCCGTTGTTAGGGACATTTCCCAATACTACACCCCGTTGCTAGGGCATTTCACCCACTGCTTACCCTCCATTGCTAGGGACATTTCTCTAACTGCTTACTCCCCGTTGCAAGGGAAATTTCCACAACTGCTTACCCCCGTTCCTAAGGACATTTTCCTCTTGCTTACCCCATTGTTGCTATGGAAATTTTTAATTGCTTACCCACGTTCGCAAGGGACATTTCCTCCACTGCATTCCCCCGTTGCTAGGGAAATTCCCCTCACTTCTTACACCCCCGTTGCTAAAGACATTTCCCTCACTACTTACCTCCCGTTGCTAAGGACATTTCACACATGATTTACCTCCATTACTAGGGACATTTCACTCCTGCTAACCTCCCCTGTTGCTAGGGACATTTCCCATATGGCTTACCCCCGTTGCTAGGGACATCTACCCTCTGCTTATCATCCGTTGCAAGGGACATTTGACCCTGCTAAACACCCCGTTGCTAGGTATATTTCACCCACTGCTTTATCTCCGTTGCCAGGGACATCTCCCTCACAGCTAATTCACTGTTGCTACAGTCATTTCCACTACTGCTTACCCCTGTTGCTAGGGACATTTCTTCCACTGCTTACCCCCCGTTGGTAGTGACATTTCCCACACTGCATATCCCCTGTTGTTAGTATCATTTCTCACACTAATAATCCCCGTTGCTAGGGACATTTCGCACATGGCTTACCCCCGTTGATGGGGTCATATCCCTCTCTGCTTACCATCCGTTGCTAGGGACATTTGACACTGTTAAACACCCCGTTGCTAGGTGTATTTCACCCACTGCTTAATCCCAATTGCCATGGACATCTCCCTCACTGCTAATTCCTTGTTGCTACAGTCATTTCCACCACTGCTTACCCCTGTTGCTAGGGACATTTCCACCACTGCTTAATCTCCTTTGCTAGGGATATTTCCCACACTGCTTACACATAGTTGCTATGGAAATATCCCCACTGTTTACACCACCGTTGCTAGGAACATTTCCCACACTGGTTACCCACGTTGATTAGGGACATTTCTCTCACTGCATACCTCCCGTTGCTACGGATATTTTACAAAAAGCTTGAACGCTGTTGCTAGGGACATTTCACACACTGCTTACCCCTTATTGCTAGGGATATTTCCCACACTGCTTACCCTCCCGTTGCTAGGGACATTTACACACTGCTTACACCCGGTTGCTTGGGACATTTCACACACTGCTTACCCCGTTGCTATGGATATTTACCACACTGCTTACACCCCAATGCTATAGACTTTTCCCACATAGATTACTGCCGATTATTACCCACTGCTTACCCCCTGTTGCTAGGAACATTTCACCCACTGCTTAACAACCGTTGGAATGGACATTTCCCAGTCTGCTTACCCCCCGTTTCAAGAGAAATTTCCCCAACAGAATAGCCCCGTTGCTAAGAACATTTCCCCCACTACTTACCCTCCGTTGTGAGGGGTATTTCTCTCACTACTTACAACCCGTTACTAGGATCATTTCCCCCACTGCTTTCTCTCCGTTGCTAGAGACATTTCCCACACTTTTTACACTTCTGTTGCTAGGGAAATTTTCCACATGGCTTACTGACGTTGCTAGGGATATTTCCCTCATTGCATAACCCGTTGCAACGGACATTTCCAACATTGCTCACCACCGTTGCTAAAGACATTTCCCTCATTGCTTTCCTCCTGTTGTTAGGGACATTTCACACACAGTCTGACCCCCGTTGCTAGGGACATTTCACGCATGACTTCCCACCGTTGTTTGGGACATTTCACTCCCTGCTAACCCCCGTTGCTAGAGACATTTGCCTCCTGTTAAATCCCCGTTGCTTGGGACATTTCACACATGACTTCCAACCGTTTTTTGGAACATTTCACTTTCTGCTAACCCCCCGTTGCTAGAGACATTTCCTTCACTGCTTACACCCCGTTGCTGGGGAAATTTACCCCACAGAATAACCCCCATTGTTAGGGAAATTTTCCTCAATTCTTACCCACCTTTGCTGGGGACATTTCACCCACTACTTACTTCCCATTTCTAGGGACATTTCACACACTGTTTACCCTCCATTGCAAGGGACATTTCCGACATTGCTAAACCCTTGTTGCAATGGACATTTCCACGACTGCTTACCACCCGTTGCTAGGGACATTTCACACTCTTCTTATCCTCCGTTGCTATGGACATTTCCACTACTGCTTACCCCGTAGCTAGGGAAATTTCTCCCATTGAAAACACACCGTTGCTAGGGGCATTTACGACACTGCCTACTCCCGTTCCTAGGGACATGTCCCTCATTGCTTACTCACTATTGCCAAAGCAATTTCCCCCACTACTTGCCCCCGTTACTAGGGAAATTTCCCTTACTGCTAACCCACCGTTGCTAGGAAAATTTCCCTTATTGAACACCCCCTTGTTATGGAAATTTTCCCCACTACTTACCCCAGTTACCAAGGTCATTTCAAAAACTCCTTTCCACCATTGCTAGGGACATTTTTCCCACTGCTTACACCCCCGGTGTTAGGGAAATTTTCCACATTGCTTACCCTCCATTTAAAGGGACATTTTTTCCACTGCTTACCCTCGTTGTTAGGGACACATCGGTCACTGCTTACCCCCCGTTGCAGGGGACATTTCCCGCACTTTTATCCCTCGTTGCTAGGGACATCTCCCCCATTGCTTAAACCCCTTTCCAAGAGATATTCCCCCACTGCTTACACTACCGTTCCTAGGGACATTTTCCACTCTGCTTACCCACACGTTGCTTGGGATATTTCCCACACTGCTTACACCCAGTTGCTTGGGACATTTCACACACTGCTTACCCCCCGTTACTAGGGACATTTCACCCACTGCTTACCCCCATTGCTAAGAACATTTTACCCACTGCTTAACAACCGTTGGAATGGACATTTCCCAGTCTGCTTACCCCCCGTTTCTAGAGACATTTCCCCAACAGAATAACCCCGTTGCTAGGAACATTTTCCCCACTACTTACCCTCCGTTGTGAGGGATATTTCCCTCACTACTTACCACCCGTTACTAGGGACATTTCCTTCACTGCTTTTCCTCTGTTGCAAGGGACATTTCCCACACTTTTTATCCTTCCGTTGCTTGGGAAATTTCTCACATGGCTTACCGACGTTGCTAGGGGCATTTCCCCCATTGCATACCCCCGTTGTAAGGGCCTTTTCCACCACTGCTTACCACCGTTGGTAAAGACATTTCGCTCATTGCTTTCCTCCTGTTCTTAGTGACATTTCCCACACAGCCTGACCCCCGTTGCTGGGGAAATTTCACACATGACTTCTCACCGTTGCTTGGGACATTTCACTCCCTGCTAACCCCCATTGCTAGAGACATTTGCCTCCTGCTAAACCCCCGTTGTTAGGGACATTTCACATATGACTTCCACCCTTGTTTGGGACATTTCACTCCCTGCTAACACCCGTTGCTGGGGAAATTTCTCCCACTGAATAACCCCCATTGTTAGGGGAATTCCCCCAATTCTTACCCACCTTTGCTGGGGACATTTCACCCACTATTTACTCCCCATTGCCTGGGACATTTCTCCCACTGCTTACCCCCGTTGCAAGGGACATATCCCCTACTCTTTACTACCAGTTGCTAGGGGCATTTCCCCCACTCCTAACCCCTCATTGCAATGGACATTTCCCCTACTGCTTACCACCCGTTGCTAGGGATATTTCCGAAACTACTTACGCTCGTTGCTAGGGACATTTCCCTCATTGCTTACCCACCAATTGCTAGGGACATTTCCCACATGGACCCCCATTGCTAGTGACATTTCACTTACTGCTTACCCCTGTTGCTAGGGGCATTTTTTCTACTGCTTGCCCACCATTGCCAGGGACATTTCCCCAACTGCTTTTCCACCCGTTGCTTGGAACATTTCCCACATGGCTTATCCCCGTTGCTTGGGACATTTTCCCCTCTGCTTACACCAATTTCTAGGCACATTTCTTCACTGCATATCCCCCGTTCTAGTGAAATTTCCCTCACTGAAACCCACCTTTGCTTAGGATATTTCCCCATTTCTTACACAGCCGTTGCTAGAGACATTTACGACACTGCTTACTCCCGTTGCTAGGGACATTTCTCACATGGCTTAACCAAGTGGTTTGGGACATTTCCCCCATTGCTAATGTACCGTTTCTTGGTACATTTCCCCACTCAATACCCCCCGTTGCAACGGAAATGCACCCACTGCTTACACCTCCCACTAGGAAAATTTCCCCCACTGAATAACCACGTTTCTAGAAACATTGAAATCACTAATTACCCTCAGTGCTTGGGACATTTCCCACACTGCTTACACACTCTTGCCAGGTACATTTCCCCCACTGCTAACAACACGTTGATAAGAACATTTTCCACACTGCTTACCCTCGTTGCTAGTGACATTTCCCCGACTGCTTAATCAAGTTGCTTAGAACATTTCCTCTACTGTTTACCTCTGTTGCTAGGGACATTTCCCAATGGAATACACCTCGTTTCTAAAGACATTTCACCAACTGCTTACCCCCGTTGCAAGGGATATTTACCACACTTTTAACCCCATTGATAGGGACCTTTTCCCCACTTATTACTCCCGTTGATAGGGACATTTTCCCAAGTGCTTACCCACGTTGCTAGGGACATTTAACCATTGATTATCACAGTTGCTTGGGACATTTCGGACACTGCTTACCCCCGTTTTAAGAGATATTTCCTCCACTGTTTACCACCGTTGTTGGGACATTTTCCCTACTGTTTATTTCCGTTGCTAAGGACATTTCTCCACTGCTTAACATCATTGCTAGGAACATTTCGGACACTGCTTACCCCGTTGCTAGGGATATTTCCCCCACTGCTTACCCAAGTTGCCAAGGACATTGAACCCACTGATTAACCCGTTGCTAGGGACATTTCGGACACTGTTTACTACTGATGCTAGGGGCATTTTCGACACTGCTTACCCCTGCTGGTAGGGATATTTCCGACACTATTTACCCCCGTTGCTAGAAACAATTCACATAGTGCTTACCACCGTTGCTACAGACATTTCCCCCACTGTTTTCCACCCGTTGTTAAGGACATTTCCCCCACTGTTTTTCACCCGTTGTTAAGGACATTTCCCCCACTGATTATCTCAATTGCTAGAGACATTTCCCACTGGTTACTCCCCGTTTCTAGGGATATTTCCCCCAGTGCTTACTCCCGTTGCTAGAAACATTTTTTAACTGTTTACCACACGTTGCTAGGGAAGTTTCCCCCACTGTTTACCCCCGTTACTAAGGACATTTTTATCTGAATACAACTCGTTGCCAGGAAATTTCCCCCATTGCTTACCCCACGTTGCTAAGAACATCTCCACTACTGCTTAACCCCGTTGCTAGGGACATTTTCTCTACTGCTTTCCCTTCGTTGCTAGGGACATTTCTTCCCTGCTTACTTCTGTTGCTAGGGTCACTTCCCACTGCTTATCACCGTTGCTAGGGATATTTCGGACACTGCTTACCCCCATTACTATATATATTTCCCTCACGCCTACTTCTATGGCTAGAAAAACTTTGCACACTCCTTAGCCCACTTTGAGAGAGACATTTCACCCTCTGCATACACCCGTTGAGAGGGACATTTCCCCCACTCTAACTACCCGTTGCTAGGGTCACTTACCCCTTTGCTTACGTTCGTTATTAGGGACATTTACCTTACTGTTTACCTCCGTTGTTAGAGACATTTCCTCACTGAATACACCTTGTTGCTAGGGACATTTCCTTCACTGCTTATCCCACGTTTCTAGAGACATTTAAACCACCACTTACCACTTTGCTAGAAAACTTTTACACTTCTTACCCCTGTTGCTAGGGTCATTTCCCCAATGCTTAACACCGTTGCTAGGGATATTTCGGACACTGCTTGCACACGTTGCTAAGGAACATTTACCCCACTGCTAACCACCCCTTCTTAGAAACACTTCTTTCTTTGCTTACACTTGTTACAAGGTCATTTACCTTACTGTTTAACTCCATTGCTAGGGACGTTTTCCCACTGAATACACCCCGTTGCTTAGGACATTTCCCCCACTGCTTACCCCCGTTGCTAAGGACATTTCCACCACTGCTTACCCCTATTGCTAAGGACATTTCCACCACTGCTTACCAAAGTAACCAAGGACATTAAACTCACTGCTTACCCAGTTGCTAGGGAAATTTCGGACACTGCTTACCTCGTTGGTTGGAACATTTCCCCTACTGTTTACCCAAGATGCTTGGATATTTCTACCCCTACTTACTCCATTTTGCTTGGGACATTTCACCTAATGCTTACCCCTGTTGCTAGGGACATTTCCTTCACTGTTTACCGCCGTTGCTAAGGACATTTCTCCACTGATAAACACCAATGTTGAAGACATTTCGGACACTGCTTACCCCCGTTGATAGTGATATTTCCGACACTGCTTACCACCCGTTGCTCGGGACATTTCACACACTGCTTACCCCCAGTTCCTAGGTTCATTTCCCCCACTGCTTACCCATGTTGCTAGGGTTATTTCCCCCACTGTTACAAACAGTGAAATGTTACAAACAGTGGAAAGTAAGCAATGCCGAAATGTCCCTAGCAATTGGAGTAAACAGTGTCCGAAATGTTCTTATCAACGATGTAAGCAGTGGGTTCAATGTCCTTGGACACTTGGGTAAACAGTGCTCTCACAGTGCTTACTCCCGTTGCTAGAGACAGTTTCCCACTGTTTACCACCCTTTGCTAGGGACATTTCCCCAAATGTTTACCCCCCAGTGCCAAAGACATTTCCATCAAAAAACAACTCGTTCCTAGGGAAATTTTCCCCACTTCTCTCCCTCGTTGCTAAGGACATTTTTCCCGATGTTTATCTTTATTGCGAGGGACATTTCGGACATTGCTTACCATGTTGTAAGGAACATTTCGGACACAGCTTTCTCACGTTTCTAGGGACACTTTCGACACAGCTTACCACCCGTACATAGGGACATTTCCCAAACTGCTTACCCATGTTGCTAGGGTCATTTCCCCCACTGTTTACACAAGTGTTCAAGGACATTTTACCCACTGCTTACATTCGTTGCTCGGGACATTTACCCCTCTTCTTATTCCCGTTGCTAGGCACATTTCCCTCACTGCTTACCCAAGTTGCCAAGGACATTGAACCCACTGCTTAACATCATTGCTAGGAACATTTCGGACACTGATTACTCCCGTTGCTAAGGACATTTTTTCCACTGCTTCCCCCGTTTCTAGAAACATTTCCCACACTGCTTACATCAGTTGCTAGAAACATTTCCCTCACTGCTAACCACCCGTATCTAGGGACACTTCCCCATTGCTAACCCCCATTGCTAGGAACATTTCCCTCACTGTTTACATCCATTGCTAGGGACATTTCCTATACTGAATACACCCCTTTGCTGAAGACGTTTCCCCCACAGCTTACCCCAGTTGAAAAGGACATTAAGCCCACTGCTTACCCCGTTGCTAGGGACATTAAGCCCACTGCTTAACACCGTTGGTAGGAATATTTTGGACACTGCTAACACACGTTGCTAGGAACATTCTTCCTACTGGTTATCCCCCGTTGCTACGGACATTTCTTTTACTGCTTACTCTACATTGCTTGGGACATTTCACCCAATGCTTACACTCGTTCCTAGGGACATTTCCCAAACTGTTTACTGCTGTTGCTAAAGACAATTTGGACACTGCTTACCCCCATTGATAGTGATATTTCCGACACTGCTTACCATCCAATGCTCGGGACATTCCCCACTGCCTAACCCTGTTGCTAGGGACATTTCCTTTACTGCTTACTGCCGTTGCTAAAAATATTTACCTCACTTTTTAACCCTGTTGCAAGGGAGCTTTTCCCCACTGATTATTCCTGTTCCTAGGGACATTTCTCCCACTGCTTACCCACGTTGCCATGGATATTTCTCTAACTGCTTTCCAAACGTTTCTAGGGACCTTTCCCTTACTGCTTTCCACCCGTTTCTAGGGACATTTCACCACTGCTTACTTCCGTTGCTAGGGAAATTTACCCCTCTTCTTACTCCTGTTGCTAGGCAGATTTCCGTCAATGCTAACCATCTGTTTCTAGGGACACTTCCCCCATTTCTTACTTCCGTTGGTAGGGACATTTACCTCACTGTTTACTTCTGTTGCTAGGAACATTTCCTACACTGAATACATCCCGTTGGTAAGGTCATTTCCCCCACTGCTTACCCCATTGCTAGGGACATTTTCGACACTGCTTAACACCGTTGCTAGGAACATTTCAGACACTGCTTACAACTGTTGCTCGGGACATTTCCAACACTGCTTTTCTTCATTGCTAGGGACATTTCCAACACTGTTTACCCCCATTGCTAGGGACATTTCCCACTGCTTACTCCCCGTTGCTAAGGATATTTCCTCCATTGCTTAATCCCGTTGCAAGGAACATTTCCCCCACTGTTAACCCTTCGTTGCTAGAGACATATCACCCAGTGTTTACAACCCGTTGCTAAGGACATTTACCCCTTTTCTTATTCTTGTTGCTAGGCACATTTCCTTCACTGCTATCCATCGGTTTTACGGACACTTCCCCCATTTCTTGCTTCCGTTGGTAGGGACATTTACCTCACTGTTTACCTCCGTTGGTAGAGACATTTCCTACACTGAATACACCCCGTTGCTGAGGACATTTCCCCTACTCCTTACTCCAGGTGCCAAGGACATTAAACTCACTGCTTACCCCGTTGTTAGGGATTATGGACATTGCTTTCTCACGTTTCTAGAGACATTTTCCCAACTTCTTACTTCCGTTGCTAATGACCATTCCTCCGCATTTTACCACCGTTACTAGGGACATTTCGTTCACTGCTTATTCCCGTTGCTAAGGACATTTCCACCACTGCTTACCCCAGTTGCCAAGGACATTAAACTCACTGCTTAACCCGTTGTTAGGGACATTTCAAACACTGCTTGCTCACTTTGCTAGGGACATTTGCGACACAGCTTACCTACCGTTCCTAGGGACATTTCCCCCACTGATAACCCTCCATTTCTAGGGACATTTACCCTACTGTTTACTGTTATTGGTAGGGTCATTTCCTTCACTTTTTATCCTTTTGCTAAGGACATTTCCCCATTGCTTATCACCGTTGCTAGGTATATTTACCCCACTTTTTAATTCACTTACTGCTTTCCACCCATTTATATGGACATTTTCCCCACTGTTTAACTCCGTTGCTTGGGACATTTCACACTGAAAACACCCCATTGCTAGGAAAATTTCTCCCACTGCTTACCCCCTTTGCTAGGCACATTTCCCTCACTGCTAACCATCCGTTTCTAGGAACACTTCCCCATTTCTTACTTCCATTGGTAGGGACACTTACCTCACTGTTTACCTCCGTTGCTAGGGACATTTCCTACACTGAATACACCCCGTTGCTCAGGACATTTCCTCAACTTCTTACCCCAGTTGCCAAGGACATTAAACCCACTGCTTACCCCGTTGCTAGGGACATTTCGGAAACTGCTTACTCCCGTTGCTAGGGGCATTTCCGACTCTGCTTAACAACGTTGCTAGGAACGTTTCAGACACTGCTTACCTCCATTGCAAAAGACATTTCCCACTGCTTACTCCCCATTGCTAGGGACACTTCTCACAGTGCTTTCTCCCGTTGCTAGGGACATTTTCCAACTGTTTACCATCCTATGCGACGGACATTTCCCCATCTCTTTACCACCCCGTAGCTAGGGACATTTCCATTTGAAAACAACTCGTTGCTAGGGAAATTTCCCCTACTGCTTACCCTCGTTGCTAAGGACATTTCCTCCGCTGTTTACCTTTATTCCGAGGAACATTTCGGACATTGCTTACCCCGTTGTTAGGAACATTTCGGACACAGCTTGCTTACGTTTCTAGGGACATTTCCGACACAACTTACCACCCGTTCCGAGAGATATTTCCCCAACTACTTATTCCCGTTGTTAAGGATCATTATCCCGCATTTTACCCCCGTTACTAGGGGCATTTCGTTAACTGCTTACCCCCATTGCTAAGGACCTTTTCCCCACTGATTACCCTCATTGCTAGGGACCATTTCCAACTGCTTGCCCCAGTTGCCAAAGACATTAAACCCACTGCTTACCCCGTTGCTACGGACATTTCAGAAACTGCTTACTCCCATTGCTACGAACATTTCTGACGCTGCTTAACCCCATTGCTGGGGACATTTCTTCCACTGCTTACCCCAGACTCCAAGGACATTGAACCCTATGCTTACCCCGTTGCTAGGGACATTTTCCTTACTGCTTACCACTCGTTGCTAGGGACATTTCCCCACTGTTTAACTCCTTTGCTAGGGACATTTCGCACTGAATACACCACAGTGCTAGGGAAATTTCCCCTACTGCTTACCCCCGTTGCTAAGGACATTTCGAACACTGTTTACTCTCGTTGCTAGGTACATTTCCGACACTACTTACCCCCGTTGCTAGGAACAATTCACTCAGTGCCTACCCCATTGCTAGGGACATTTTCCGCACTGTTTATCCCCGGATTTAGGGACATTTCCCACTGCTTATCCCCGCTGCAAAGGTCATTTCCTTCACTGTTTACCTACGTTGCTATGGACATTTCCCACTGAATACACCCTGTTGCTAGGGACATTTCCTACACTGAATACACCCCGTTGCTATGGACATTTCCCACTGAATACACCCTGTTGCTAGGGACATTTCCTACACTGAATACACTCCGTTGCTGAAAACATTTCCCCCACTGCTTACCCCAGTTGCAAAGGGCATTAAACCAACTGCTTACCCCAGTTGCAAAGGGCATTAAACCAACTGCTTACCCCGTTGCTAGGGACATTTCCAACACTGCTAAACACAGTTGCTTAGAACATTTCTGGCACTGCTTACCCCCGTTGCTAGGGACATTTCCAACACTGCTTACCCACGTTGCTAGGAACATTCTTCCTACTACTTACCCCCGTTGCTAGAGACATTTCTTTTACTGCTTACTCTACGTTGCTTGGGGCATTTTACCCAATGTTTACCCTCATTCCTATGGACATTTCCCAAACTGTTTACCACCGTTGCTGTAGACATTTCGGACACTGCTTTCCCCTGTTGCTAGTGATATATCTGACACTGCTTACATGCTCGGGACATTCCTCCACTGCCTACCTCTGTTGCTAGGAACATTTCCTTTACTGCTTACCGCCGTTGCTAAAAATATTTACCCCAATTTTTAACCCCGTTGCAAGGGAACTTTTCCCACTGATGAATAACGTTTCTATGAACATTTCCCCCACTTCTTAACCACGTTGCTACGGATATTTATCTAACTGTTTTTCACACGTTTCTAGGGACTTTTCCCTTACTGCTTTCCACCCATTTATATGGACATTTTCCCCACTGTTTAACTCCGTTGCTTGGGACATTTCACACTGAAAACACCCCATTGCTAGGAAAATTTCTCCCACTACTTACTCCCTTTGATAGGCACATTTCCCTCATTGCTAACCATCCGTTTCTAGGGACACTTCCCCCATTTCTTACTTCCATTGGTAGGGACACTTACCTCACTGTTTACCTCCGTTGCTAGGGACATTTCCTACACTGAATACACCCCGTTGCTCAGGACATTTCCTCCACTGCTTACCCCAGTTGCCAAGGACATTAAACCCACTGCTTACCCCGTTGCTAGGGACATTTCTCACAATGCTTTCTCTTGTTGCTAGGGACATTTCCCAACTGTTTACAACCCTAGGCGACGGACATTTCCCCTACTCTTTACCACCCCGTAGCTAGGGACATTTCCATTTGAAAACAACTCATTGCTAGGGAAATTTCCCCTACTGCTTATCCTCGTTGCTAAGGACATTTTCTCCGCTGTTTACCTTTATTCCGAGGGACATTTCGGACATTGCTTACCCCGTTGTTAGGAACATTTCGGACAATGCTTGCTTACGTTTCTAGGGACATTTCCGACACAACTTACCACCCGTTCCGAGATATATTTCCCCAACTACTTATTCCCGTTGTTAAGGATCATTATCCCGCATTTTACCCCCGTTACTAGGGACATTTCGTAAACTGCTTACCTCCATTGCTAAGGACATTTCCACCACTGTTTACTTCAGGTGACAAGCACATTAAACTCAATGCTTACCACGTTGTTAGGAACATTTCAAACACTGTTTGCTCACTTTGCTAGGGACATTTCCCGCACTGTTTACCCCATTGCTAAGGACATTTCTCCATTGCTTATCACCGTTGCTAGGTATATTTACCCCACTTTTTAATTCCATTGCTAGGGACCTTTTCCCTACTGATTACTTCCGTTGCTAGGGACCTTTCCCACATTGCTTACCCACGTTGCTACGGATATTTCTCTAACTGTTTTTCACACGTTTCTAGGGACTTTTCCCTTACTGCTATACACCCGTTTCTAGGGACTTTTCCCTTACTGCTATACACCCGTTTATATGGACATTTTCCCCACTGTTTAACAACGTTGCTAGGAACGTTTCAGACACTGCTTACCTCCATTGCAAAAGACATTTCCCACTGCTTACTCCCCATTGCTAGGGACACTTCTCACAGTGCTTTCTCCCGTTGCTAGGGACATTTCCCAACTGTTTACCACCCTATACGACGGACATTTCCCCAACTCTTTACCACCCCGTAGCTAGGGACATTTCCATTTGAAAACAACTCGTTGCTAGGGAAATTTCCCCTACTGCTTACCCTCGTTGCTAAGGACATTTCCCCCGCTGTTTACCTTTATTCCGAGGGACATTTCGGGCATTGCTTACCCCGTTGTAAGGAACATTTCGGACACAGCTTGTTTACGTTTCTAGGGACATTTCCGACACAACTTACCACCCGTTCCGAGAGATATTTCCCCAACTACTTATTCCCGTTGTTAGGATCATTATCCTGCATTTTACCCCGTTACTAGGGGCATTTCGTTAACTGCTTACCCCCATTGCTAAGGACCTTTTCCCCACTGATTACCCTCATTGCTAGGGACCATTTCCAACTGCTTACCCCAGTTGCCAAGAACATTAAACCCACTGCTTACTCCCATTGCTACGAACATTTCTGACACTGCTTAACCTCATTGCTGGGGACATTTCTTCCACTGCTTACCCCAGACTCCAAGGACATTGAACCCTATGCTTAACCCGTTGCTAGGGACATTTTCCTTACTGCTTACCACTCGTTGCTAGGGACATTTCCCCACTGTTTAACTCCTTTGCTAGGGACATTTCACTGAATACAACACAGTGCTAGGGAAATTTCCCTGCTTACCCCGTTGCTAAGGACATTTCGAACACTGTTTACTCTCGTTGCTAGGTACATTTCCGACACTACTTACCCCCCGTTGCTAGGAACAATTCACTCAGTGCCTACCCCATTGCTAGGGACATTTTCCGCACTGTTTATCCCCGGATTTAGGGACATTTCCCACTGCTTATCCCCGCTGGAAAGGTCATTTCCTTCACTGTTTACCTACGTTGCTATGGACATTTCCCACTGAATACACCCTGTTGCTAGGGACATTTCCTACACTGAATACACCCCGTTGCTATGGACATTTCCCACTGAATACACCCTGTTGCTAGGGACATTTCCTACACTGAATACACCTCCGTTGCTGAAAACATTTCCCCACTGCTTACCCCAGTTGCAAAGGGCATTAAACCAACTGCTTACCCCAGTTGCTGGGGACATTTTCCCAACTGCTTACCCCGTTGCTAGGGACATTTCCAACACTGCTAAACACAGTTGCTAGAACATTTCTGGCACTGCTTACCCCTGTTGCTAGGGACATTTCCAACACTGCTTACCCACGTTGCTAGGAACATTCTTCCTACTACTTACCCCCGTTGCTAGAGACATTTCTTTTACTGCTTACTCTACGTTGCTTGGGGCATTTTACCCAATGTTTACCCTCATTCCTATGGACATTTCCCAAACTGTTTACCACCGTTGCTGTAGACATTTCGGACACTGCTTTCCCCTGTTGCTAGTGATATATCTGACACTGCTTACATGCTCGGGACATTCCTCCACTGCCTACCTCTGTTGCTAGGAACATTTCCTTTACTGCTTACCGCCGTTGCTAAAAAATATTTACCCCACTTTTTAACCCCGTTGCTAGGGAACTTTTTCCACTGATGAATAACGTTTCTATGAACATTTCCCCCACTTCTTAACCACGTTGCTACGGATATTTATCTAACTGTTTTTCACACGTTTCTAGGGACTTTTCCCTTACTGCTTTCCACTCATTTATATGGACATTTTCCCCACTGTTTAACTCCGTTGCTTGGGACATTTCACACTGAAAACACCCCATTGCTAGGAAAATTTCTCCCACTACTTACTCCCTTTGATAGGCACATTTCCCTCATTGCTAACCATCCGTTTCTAGGGACACTTCCCCATTTCTTACTTCCATTGGTAGGGACATTTCCTCACTGTTTACCTCCGTTGCTAGGGACATTTCCTACACTGAATACACCCCGTTACTCAGGACATTTCCTCCACTGCTTACCCCAGTTGCGAAGGACATTAAACCCACTGCTTACCCCGTTGCTAGGGACATTTCGGACATTGCTTACCCCGTTGTTAGGAACATTTCGGACAATGCTTGCTTACGTTTCTAGGGACATTTCCGACACAACTTACCACCCGTTCCGAGAGATATTTCCCCAACTACTTATTCCCGTTGTTAAGGATCATTATCCCGCATTTTACCCCCGTTACTAGGGACATTTCGTAAACTGCTTACCTCCATTGCTAAGGACATTTCCACCACTGTTTACTTCAGGTGCCAAGCACATTAAACTCACTGCTTACCACGTTGTTAGGAACATTTCAAACACTGTTTGCTCACTTTGCTAGGGACATTTCCCGCACTGTTTACCCCATTGCTAAGGACATTTCCCCATTGCTTATCACCGATGCTAGGTATATTTACCCCACTTTTTAATTCCATTGCTAGGGACCTTTCCCACATTGCTTACCCACGTTGCTACGGATATTTCTCTAACTGTTTTTCACACGTTTCTAGGGACTTTTCCCTTACTGCTATACACCCGTTTATATGGACATTTTCCCCACTGTTTAACTCCGTTGCTAGGGACATTTCACACTGAATACATCTCATTGCTAGGGAAATTTCCCCCACTGCTTACCCCCATTGCTAGGGACATTTCCCACTGCTTACTTCCTGTTGCTATGGATATTTCCCCAATGCTTACTCCTGTTGCTAGGGACATTTTTCCACTGTTTAACACCCGTTGCTATGGACATTTCCCCCACTGTTTAATCCCCGTTGTTCGTGACATTTCCATCTGAAAACAACTCGTTCCTGGAAAAATTTCCACACTACTTACTCCTGTTGATAAGAACATTTCCCCCGCTGCTTACCTTCGTTGCTAGGGACATTTTGGACACTGCTTACCCTGTTGCTAGGGTTATTTTCCCCATGGCTTATCCCCATTGCTAAAGACATATCCGACACTGCTTACTTCCTGTTCCTAGGGACATTTCCTTCACTGTCTACCCTTGCTGCTAGGGACATTTCGGACTCTTCTTACCCCTGTTGCTAGGGAAATTTGCGACACTGCTTTTCCCGTTGGTCGGGACATTCTTCCCTCTGCTTACCCCCGTTGCTAAAGGCGTTTTTCCCACTTCTTATCCCCGTTGAGAGGGACATTGCCTCTACTGTTTACTTTCGTTGTTAGGGACATTTCCCCATCGAATACACCCGTTGCTAGGGTTATTTCCCTCAATGCTTAACCCATTTGCAAGAAACATTTCCTCTACTCTTTACCTCCGTTGTTAGGGACATTTCCCCACTTAATGCACCGCGTTGCTAGGGACATTTCCTCCACTGCTTAACCCATGTTGCTAAGGACATTTCTAGTAAAGCTTATCCCCCGTTGCTAGACACATATACACAACTGCTTACGCCGTTTCTACAAAACCTTTTACACTGCTTACCCCTGTTGCTAGTGATATTTCCGACACTGCTTACCACCCGATGCTCGGGACATTTCTCCACTGCCTACCCCTGTTGCTGAGACATTTCCTTTACTGCTTATCGCCGTTGCTAAAATATTTACCCCACTTTTAACCCTGTTGCAAGGGACTTTTCCCCACTGATGACCACCGTTCCTAGGGACATTTCCCCCACTGCTTACACACGTTGCTACGGATATTTTTCTAACTGTTTTTCACACGTTTCTAGGGACTTTTACCTTACTGCTTTCCACCCGTTTATATGGACATTTTCCCCACTGTTTAACTCCGTTGCTAGGGACATTTCACACTGAATACATCTCATTGCTAGGAAATTTCCCCCACTGCTTACCCCCGTTGCTAGGAACATTTACCCCTCTTCTTACTCCCGTTCCTAGGCACATTTCTCTTACTGCTAACCATCGGTTTCTAGGGACACTTTCCCCATTTCTTACTTCCATTGGTAGAGACATTTCCCCACTGCTTAACCCAGTTGCTAAGGTCACTTCCCCTACTATTTAACTCCATTGCTAAGGACACTTCCCCCACTTAATACACCCCTTTACTAGGAATATTTCCCCTACTGCTTACGCCCGTTGCTAGGGATATTTACCCCAATATTTCACCAATTCCTAGGATCCTTTTCACCACTGATTACCTCTGTTGCTACGGACATTTCCCCTACTGCCTTCCTCACGTTGCAAAGGACATTTCCCCTCTGCTTAACCCCGTTCCTGGGAAATTTCCCACACTGCTCACCCCCGTTGCAAAGGACATTTCCAAGGCTGTTTACCACTGTTGCTAGGAACATTTCCCCCACTGTTTACCCCCTGTTTCTAGGGACATTTCTATCTGAAAACAACTCGTTGCTAGGAAACTTTCCCACACTTGTTATCCTTGTTGCTAAGGGCATTTCCCCCACTGCTTACACCCGTTGCTAGGGACATTTCGGACACTGCTTAACCCGTTACTAGGGACATTTCCCACACTTCTTACCCCCGTTGCTAGGGACGTTTCCACCACTGTTTATCCCCGGTTCTAGTGACATATCTTCCACTGCTTTTCCCCCGTTGCTAGGGACATTTCTTCCACTGCTTACCCTACGTTTATAGGGGCATTTCACCCAATGCTTACCCCTGTTGCTAGGGACATTTCCCCTACTTTTTTCCCCATTGCTAGGGACATTTCCTTCACTTATTACCCCCGTTTCTAGGGACACTTCCGCCATTGCATTCCCCTATTGCTAGGGACATTTACCTCATTGTTTACCTCCGTTGCTAAGGACATTTCCTACACTGAATGCACCCCGTTGCTAAGGACATTTTTTCTGTTGCTTACCTTGTTGCTACGGACATTTTGGACACAGATTACTCCTGTTGCTAGGGGCATTTCCAACACTGCTTATCATGATTGCTAGGGTCATTTCCAACACTGCTTACCATGATTGCTAGGGTCATTTCTCCCACTGCTTAACCCAGTTGCTAAGGACACTTCCCCTACTGTTTAACTCCGTTGCTAGGACATTTCCCCTTTGAATACACCCCGTTGCTAGAAACATTTCCTCCACTGTTTACACACGTTACTAGGGACATTTCTGACATTTTTACACCTGTTGCTAGGGACATTTCCAACACTGCTTACACCCCGTTGTTAGGGACGTTTTCCCCCGGCTTACCCCACGTTGCTAAAGACATTTCTCCGACTCTTTACCCCTTGTTGCTAGGGACATTTACCACACTGCTTACCCCAGTTGCTAGGGACATTTCCAACACTGCTTTCCACAATTGCCAAAAACATTAAACCCACTTCTTACCCCCGATGCTAGGGATATTTCGAACACTACTTACTCTCTTTGCTAGCGACATTTTCGACACTGTTTTCCCCCGTTGATAAAGACATTTCCACTACTGCTTACCCACTATTGCTAATGACATTTACCCCACTGCTTACACCTATTGCTAGGAAAATTTTAGACACTGCTTATCCCGATGATAGGGACATTTCCGACGCTGCTTACCACCCTTTGCTAGGGACCCTGCTTACCCCCGTTACTAGAGACATTTACCTCACTGTTTACACCATTGCAAAAGAAATTTTTTCCCACTGCTTACCCACGTTGCTAGGGACATTTCGGACATTTCTTTCCCCATTGCTAGGGACATTTCGGACACTACTTACCCCGTTGCTAGGGACATTTCAAATAGTGCTTTACCCTGTTGCTAAGGGCATTCCCCACTGTTTACCACCCGTTGCTAGGGACATTTCCCCCACTTCTTACGCCCATTGCTAAGGAGATTTCCGACACTGCTTACCCCCCAATGACAGGGATATATCCACTACTGCTTAACCCTGTTGCTAGAGACATTTACCCCACTGCTTACCGTCGTTGCTAGAGAAATTTCAGACACTGCTTACATCCCTTTGCTGGGGACCCTGATTTCCCCCGTTTCTAGAGACATTTCTCTCTCTGTTCACACCCGTTGCTGGGAAATGTTTCCCCACTGCTTACCCACGTTGCTAGGGACATTTCGGACACTTCTTACCTTCGTTGCTAGAAACATTTTCGCCACTACTTTCCTCCGTTGATAGGGACAATTCAAATAGTGCTTAACCCTGTTGCTAAGGACATTCCCCCTATGTTTAACACCCGTTGCTGGGGTCATTTTTCCCACTGTTTACACCCGTTGCTAGGGACATTTCCCACTGCTTACTCCCCGTTGCTATAGACATTACCCCCATTGTTTACCCACATTGCTAATGATATTTCTACCACTGCTTGCCACCAGTTGTTAAAGAAATTTCCCACACTGCTTACCCCCGTTTCTAGGGACATTTCCACCACTGCTTACACTTATTGCTAGGGACATTTCCCCAAATGCCTACCACCATTGCAGGGGACACTTCGGACACTGCTACCCTTGTTCCCAGTAATATTTCTGACACTGCTTACCCCCGTTCCTAAGGTCATTTCCTCAACTGTTTACCTCCGTTTCTAGGATCATTTCTCCCACTGAATACACCCCGTTATCAGGGACATTTCACCTACTGCTTACCTCATTGCTAAGGACATTTACCTTACTGTTTACCTCCGTTACTGAGGACATTTTCCAACTGCTTACCACCATTGCTAGGGACATTTTGGACACTTCTCACACCGTTACTAGTGACATTACCGACACTGCTTACCACCCGTTGCTAAGGATATTTCCCCACTGCCTACGCCTGTTTCTAAGAGCATTTCCGACACTTCTAACCCCCGTTGCTAGGGACATTTCCCCCACTGTTTACCCTCGTTGCTAGGGACATGTCCCCTACTGCTTTCCCCCAATTGCTTGGGACATTTTCCTTACTACTTACCCCACATTGCTGGGAAAAATTCTTATACTGTTTACCCCCGTATCTAGGGTCATTTTTCCCACTGCTCACCTCCCGTTGCTCGGGACATTTCTTCCACAGTTTACCCCCATTGCTAAGGACATTTCCCCACTGATTAACACCGATGCTAGGTACATTTCGTACACTGCTTAACCTCGTTGCTAGTAACATTTCCGACACTGCTTACCACCCATTGCTAGAAACATTTCCCCACTGAACACACCCCATTGCTAAGGACATTTCTCCCACTGCTTACCTCGTTGCTAGGGACATTTATCTTACTGTTTACCTCTGTTGCTAGAGACATTTCCCCCACTGCTTATACGACGTTGTTAGGGGCATTTCACCCAATGCTTACCCCTATTGCTAGGGACTTCCTCTACTGGTTTCCCCATTGCTAGGCACATTTCCTTCACTTCTTACCCCCGTTGCTAGGGACACTTCCCCCATTGCATTTCCCCGTTGCTAGGGACATTTACCTCATTGTTTAACCCGTTGCTAAGAACATTTCCTACACTGAATACACCCCATTGCTGAGGACATTTCCTACACTGAATGCACCCCATTGCTAAGGACATTTCTTACACTGAATACACCCCGTTGCTAAGGACATTTCTTACACTGAATACACCCCGTTGCTAAGGACATTTTTACCATTGCTTACACCAGTTGCCAAGGACATTAAACCCACTGCTTACCACGTTGCTACGGACATTTTGGACACAGCTTAGTCCTGTTGCTAGGGACATTTCCAACACTGCTTACACCCATTGCTAGGGTCATTTCCCCCACTGCTTAACCCAGTTGCTAAAATCACTTCTCCTACTGTTTAACTCCGTTGCTAGGGACATTTCCCCCACTGAATACACCCTGTTGCTAGAAATATTTCCCCTGCTGCTTACTCCCGTTGCTAGGGATATGTACCCCAATATTTTCTTAATTGCTAGGGTCTTTTTCACCACTGATTACCTCTGTTGCTAAGGGAATTTCCCCCTCTACTTAACCCTGTTGCTACGGACATTTCCCCTACTGCTTTCCCCATGTTGCTAGGGGCATTACCCTTACTGCTTACCACCTGTTGCTAGGGACATTTCCCCTACTGCTTTCCCCAAGTTGCTAGACATTTCCCTTACTGCTTACCATCTGTTGCTAGGGACATTCCTTCACTGTTTTTCTCTATTGCTAGGGACATTTCCTTTATTGCTTACCCCCGTTGCTAAGGACATTTCGGACACTGCTTACCCCTGTTGCTAGGGAAATTTCCGATACTGCTTACACCTGATGCTAGGGATATTTTCCCCAATGAATACATCCCGTTGCTAAGGACATTTTCCCAATGCTTACCTTAGTAGCTAAGGGCATGAAACCCACTGCTTACCCCACGATGCTAGGGACATTTTGGACAATGCTTACTCTTTTTCTAGGGACATTTTCGACACTGTTTTCTCCCATTGAAAGAGACATTTCCACACCTGCTTACCACCCTTTGCTACGGACCCTGCTTACCCCCCGTTTAAAGGGACATTTCCCTCACTGTTTACACACGTTGCTAGGGAAATTTCCCACACTGCTTACCCTCGTTGCTAAGGACATTTCCCACACTGTTTACCGCCGTTGCTATGTACATTTCGGGCACTGCTTACACACGTTGCTCTTGAAATTTCCGACACTGCTTACACCCGATGCTAGGGACAATTCCCCCAATGAATACATCTCGTTGCTAAGGACATTTCCCCCACTGCTTATTTTAGTTGCCCAGAACATTTAACCCACTGCTTACCTCATTTGCTTAGGGCATTAAACCCACTCCTTACCCTCGTTGTTAGGGACATTTCGGACACTGCTAACCCCCCGTTGCTTGAGACATTTCCTTTACTGTTTACCCCCGTTGCTAGGAATATTTCTGACACTTCTTACTCCCGTTGGTTGGGACATTTCCGAAACTGCTTCTTTTTTTTTTTTGTTGCGAGGGACATTTCAGACACTACTTACGGTAGGTTGCTAGGGAAAATGTACCCAGTGCTTACCCCGTTGCTAGGGACATTTCCCCCATTGTTTACCACACGTTGTTAGGGACATTCCCCCACTGTTTATCCCCATTGCTAGGGTCATTTCCCACTGCTTACTTCCCATTACTAGGGACATTTCCCCCACGGTTTACCCCCCGTTCTTAGGGACATTTCCATCTGAAAACAACTTGTTGCTGAGGCAATTTCTTCCACTGCTTACCCTCGTTGCAAAGGACATTTACCCCATTGCTTTATTCCGTTACCAGGGACATTTCGGACACTGCTTACACCCGTTGCTAGGGACATTTCCCACAATTCTTACATCCGTTTCTAGGGACGTTTACTCCACGGTTTATCCCTAGTTCTAGATACATTTCCCCTACTGCATTCACCTCATTGCTAGGGACATTTTCTGCACATCTTACACAACGTTTCTAGGGACATTTCCTCACTGTTTACCCCTGTTGCTTCGAAAATTTCTCCCACTGCTTCCCCCGTTGATAAGGAGATTTTTCCTACTGCTTAACCTTGTTGCTAGGGACATTTCGGACACTTCTTACACCGTTGCTAGTGACATTACCGACACTGCTTACCACCCGTTGCTAAGGATATTTTCCCACTGCCTAAGCCTGTTTCTAGGAGCATTTCCGACACTTCTAACCCCCGTTGCTAGGGACATTTCCCCCACTGTTAACCCTCGTTGCTAGGGACATGTCCCCTACTGCTTTCCCCCAATTGCTTGGGACATTTTCCTTACTACTTAACCACATTGCTGGGAAAAATTCTTATACTGTTTACCCCCGTGTCTAGAGTCATTTTCCCCACTGCTTACCTCCGTTGCTCGGGACATTTCTTCCACTGTTTACCCCATTGCTAAGGACATTTCCCCACTGATTAACACCGATGCTAGGCACATTTTGTACACTGCTTAACCTCGTTGCTGGTACCATTTTCGACACTGCTTACCACCCATTGCTATTAACATTTCCCCCACTGCTTACCTCGTTGCTAGGGACATTTATCTTACTGTTTACCTCTGTTGCTAGATACATTCCCCCACTGAATACACCTCATTGCTAAGGACATTTTCCCCACTGTTTACTCCAATTGCCAAGGACATTAAACCCACTGCTTACCCTGTTGCTAGGGACATTTCTCTCACTGTTTACCCACGTTGCTAGGGATATTTCCCCCTCTGCTTACCTCCCGTTGTTAGGGACATATTTCCCACTGCTTACACTCCGTTTCTAGGGACATTTACCTTGCTCGTTACCTCCTTTCCTAGGGACATTTTCCCCACTGAATACACCCCATTCCTAAGGACATTTCTCCCACTGCTTACTTCAGTTTCCAAGGACATTAAACCCACTGCTTACCCTGTTGCTAGGGACACTTCGGACACTGCTTACTCCCGTTGCTAGGGACATTTCCGACACTGTTTACCCCGTTGCTAAGGACATTTCCCTATTGTTATCACCATTGCTAGGGACATTTCGGACACTGCTTAACCGCATTGCTAGGGGGGACATATCTTCTACTGTCTACCCCCGTTGCTATGGACATTTCTATACTGCTTTCCACACGTTGCTAGGGACATTTCCCTTACTGGTTACCACCTGTTGCTCAGGTGGAAACCCCCTGTTTACCTTTGTTGCAACGGACATTTCCCACAGAATACAACCCGTTGCTTGGGATATTTCCTTCACTACTTATTTCCATAACTAAGGACATTTTGGACACTGCTTACCCCCGTTGCTAGGGTCATTTCCCCTCTGAATACATACCGTTGCTAAGGACATTTCCCCCACTGCTTACCTCAGTTGTCAAAGACATTAAACCCACTGCTTTTCTCTGTTGTTAGGGATATTTCGAACTGCTTATTCCCGTTGGTAGGAACATTTTCGACACTGCTTATACACCGTTGCAGGTGACATTTTTCCCCCTACTTACTCCCGTTGATAGCGACATTTCTCACTGCTTACACCTCATTCATAAAAACATTTTCTTCTCTGTTGCTAATGAAATTTTAGACACTGCTTACACACCGTTTCTAGAGACATTTCCCTCACTGTTTACACTCGTTGCTAGGGACATTTTCCCCACTGCTTATCCACGTTGCTAGGGACATTTTGGACACTGCTTACTCACGTTGCTAAAGATATTTTCGTCACTACTTACACCCTTTGCTAGGGACATTTCCCCTACTGTTTACCACCCGTTGTTAGAGACATTTACCCCACTGTTTACCTCAGTTGCTAGGGATATTTCATACTGAATACATCCCGTTGCTAGGGAAATTTCCTCCACTGCTCACTCCCGTTGGAAATGACATTTCCGCCACATCTTACCCCCTTTGCTAGGAACATTTCAGACACTGCTTAACCCTGTTGATAGGGACAGTTCACCCACTGAATACATCCCGTTGCTAAGGACATTTCCTACACTGCTTACCCCACCTGCCAAGGACATTAAACCCACTGCTTACTTCCGTTGTAATGGATATTTCAAACACTGCTAACTCCCGATGGTAGAAACATTTTTTTATACTGCTTATACCCCGTTGCTTGGGACATTTCCCACACTACTTACCCCCGATGCTAGGGACATTTCCTCTACTGTTTATCCCAGTTGCAAGGGAAATTTTAAACACTGCTTACCCTAATTGCTAGGGACATTTCCGACACTGTTTACCCCGTTGCTAAGAACATTTCCCTATTGCTTATCACCGTTGCTAGTGACATTTCGGACACTACATACCCCCGTTTCTAGGGACATTTTCCCTACTGTTTACCCCCGTTTCTTGTGTCATTTCTCCCAATGCTTACCCCTGTTGCTACGGATATTTACCCTCTGCTTACCCCCCATTGATCGGGACATTTCCTTCTCTTTTTACCCCCGTTGCTAAGGACATTTTCCCATTTATTAACACCTTTTCTAGAGACATTTTGGACTCTGCTTACTCCCGTTGCTTAGGTCATTTTCGACACTGCTCACCCCCGTTTCTTGCGACATTTCCCCAGTTCTTACCCCGTTGCTAGAGACATTTCCCCAACTGCTTAACCCCATTGCTAAAACATTTCCCCCACTGATTACACCCCGTTAATAGGGTCCTTTCCCCACTGGTTACCCCAGTTGCTAGGGAAAGTTCCCCTACTGCTTACCCCCGTTGCTAGAAACATTTCCCCAACTACTAACCCCTATTACTAATGACATTTTGGATACTGCTTACCCCCGTTGCTAGGGACATTTCCGATACTGCTCTACCCCATTACTAGGGTCATTTCCCACACTGAATAAATCCCATTGCTAAGGACATTTCCCCCAATGCTTACCTCCGATGTTAGGGATATTTCGGACACTGCATTCTCCTGATGGTAGGGTCATTTTCGATACTGATTATATCACGTTGCTGGGGACCTTTTCCCCACTACTTACCACCATTGCTAAGAACCTTTCCCCCACTGTATACCACGCGTTGCTAGGGACAGTTCCCCCACTGTTTACCCCCATTCCTAGGGACATTTCCCTCACTGCATACCCACATTGCTCGTGACATTTCCCCCACTGCTTACCACCCGTTGTTAGGGACAACAAATTTTCTTCACTGCTTACACTTCCTCTCTCGGGACATTTCCTCCATTGTTTACTTCGTTGCTTCGGACATTTCTCCCACTGCTTACCCCCGTTGATAAGGAGATTTTCCTTCTTCTTTCCCTTGTTGCTAGGGACATTTGGACACTGATTATCCCCGTTGCTAGGACATTTCCCCCACTGATTAACCCCATTCATAAAGACATTTCCCCCACTGCTTAACCCCATTTCTAAGGACATTTTATCAACTGTTACCTCCGTTTCTAGGTTCCTTTCCCCCACTGAATAGACGCCATTGCCAGGGACATTTCTCCTACTGCTTACCCCGTTGATAGTGACATTTACCTTACACTTACCTCCATTGCTAAGGACATTTCCCAACTGCTTTTCACCGTTGCGAAGGACATTTCTCCCACTGCTTACCTCTATTGCCAAGGGCATTAAACCCACTGCTTACCTCCTTTGTTAGGGACATTTTGGACATTGCTTTTTCCCGTTGGTAAGAAAATTTTCGACACAGCTTAAACCCCGTTGCTGGGGACATTTCCCCCACTACTTTCTCCCGTTGCTAGGGACATTTCTCACTGCTTACCCCCATTGGTATAGAAATTTTAGACACTGCTTACCCCTGTTGCTAGGGAAATCTCCGACACTGCTTACCACACGTTGCTAGGAACATTTCCCACACTTCTTAACCCCATTGCTAGGGACATTTCCCCAACTGCTTACCAACCTTTGCTGAAACACTGCTTACCCCGTTTCTAGAGACATTTCCCTCACTGCTTACACCTGTTTCTAGGGAAATTTTCCCACTGCTTACACCCATTGATAGGAACATTTTCGACACTACTTACTTCCATTGCTAGGAAATTTCCCCTACTGTTTACGACCCGTTGCTAGGGACATTTCATACTGAATACATCTCGTTGCTCGAGACTTTCCCCACTGCTTACCCTCGTTGCAAAGGACATTTCCCCACTGCTACCCCTGTTGCTGGGGACATTTCACCCACTGAATACATCCCATTGCTAGGGACATTTCACCCACTGAAAACATCCCATTGCTAAGGACATTTCCCCCACTGCTTACCTCAGTCGCCAAGGACATTAAACCCACTGCTTACCTCCGTTGTTAGGGATATTTCAAACACTGCTTACTCCAGGTGGTAGGGACATTTTCGACAATGCTTATACCCCGTTGCTGGGACATTTCCCCTGTATAAGCACATTGTTCGTGACATTTCCCCAACTGCTTACCCCATTTGCTAGGGACATTTCGGACACTGCTTACCTTCGTTGCTAGGGACATTTCCGACACTGCTTATCCTGTTGCTTGGGTAATTTCCCGCACTCTTTACCCCATTGCTAAGGACATTTCCCCATTGCTTATCACCATTGCTAATGACATTTCGGACACTGCTTACTTCCGTTTCTAGGGACATTTCACCTACTGTTTACCCCTGTTGCTAGGGCACTTTTCCCTCTGCTTTCCCCCTTTGCTAGGGACATCTCCCCACTGCTTACCCTCACGTTGCTTGTGTCATTTCTCCCAATGCTTACCCCTGTTGCTGGGGACATTTTTCCCACTGCTTACTCCCGTTGCTCGGGACATTTCCCCCACTGTTTACAACGTTGCTAAGGATATTTCCATATTGCTTATCACAGTTGCTATGGACATTTCCGACGCTGCTTACCCCCCGTTGCTAGGGACATTTACTTTACTTTTTACCCCCTTTGCTACGGACATTTTCTATACTGCTTTACCAACGTTGCTAGGGACATTTCCCTTACTGCTTACCACCTGTTACTAGGGACATTTCCCCACTGTTTACGTCTGTTGCAAGGGACATTTCCCACTGAATACAACCCATTGCTAGTGAAATTTCCCCCACTGCTTACACCCGTTGCTGGGACATTTTCCCCACTTCTTATCCCTGTAACTAAGGACATTTTGGACACGGCTTACCCCGTTGCTAGGGACATTTCCGACACTTCTTACTTTCGTTGCTAGGGTCATTTCCCCCACTAAATACATCCCATTGCTTAGGACATTTCCCCCACTGCTTACCTCAGTTGTCAAAATCATTAAACCCACTGCTTACCTCTGTTGTTAGGGATATTTCGGACACTACTTACTCCCGTTGCTGGGGACATTTCCCCCACTACTTACCCCCGTTGCTAGGGACATTTCCCACTGCTTACCCCTGTTAAAGGAACATTTCCTTCACTGTGTACCCCTGTTGCTAAGGAAATTTTAGACACTGCATCCCCCGTTTCTAGAGACATTTCCCTCACTGTTTACATCTGTTACTAGGAAAATTTTCCCCACTGCTTACCCACCTTGCTAGGGACATTTCCCTTACTGTTTACCACCCGTTGCTAGGGACATTTCCCCACTGTTTGCCTTTTGTTGCTAGGGACATCTCATGGTGAGTACATCCCATTGCTAGGAAATTTTCCCCTACTGCTTACCCCTTGTTGCGAAGGACAGTTCCCCCACTGCATACCCCTGTTGCTAGGGACATTTCAGACACTGTTCACCCCCATTGCTAGATACATTTGCCTCACTGAATAAATCCCGTTGCTAAGGGATTCTTTCACTCGTTACCTCAGTTGACAAGTACATTAAACCCACTGCTTACCTCCGATGTTAGGGATATTTACCACTGCTTACTTTCAGTTGCTAGGGGCATTTCCTCCACTGTTTACCCCATTGCTAGGGACATTTCCCACACTGTTTACACCTGTTGGTAAGGACATTTACCCCACTGCTTACTCTATTTTCTAGGGACATTTCCGACATTACTTACCCCGTTGCTCGTTTCATTTCCCCAAATGTTTACCCCAGTTCCTAGGGACATTTCGGACACTGTTTACCTTCGTTGCTAGGGATATTTCCAACACTGCCTACTCCCCGTTTTTAAAGACATTTCCAACTCTCTTTACACCCGTTGATAAGATGATTTCCCCATTGATTATCACCGTTGCTAGTGACTTTTCGGACACTACTTGCCACCGTTTCTAGGGACATTTCCCCTACTGTTTACCCCCTGTTGCTTGGGACATTTTCCCTCTGCTTTCCCCCTTTGCTAGTGACATTTCGCCCTCTGCTTACCTGACGTTTTTGTGTCATTTCACCCAATGCTTACCCCTGTTCCTAGGGACATTTACGCAACTGCTTACCTCACGTTGTTTGTGTCATTTCACCCAAAGCTTACCCATGTTGTTAGGGTCATTTCTTCCACTGCTGACCCCACGTTGCTTGTGTCATTTCACCTAATGCTTTTCCTTCTTAGGGACATTTTCCCCACTGCTTACCCCTGTTGCAAGGGACATTTCCTTTGTGTTTACTCATTTGCTAAGTACATTTCCCCACTGAGTGACACTGATGCTAGGGACATTTCGACACTACTTTTCCCCATTGCTAGAGACATTTCCCCACTGCTTACCCCGTTTATAGAAACATTTCCTCCACTGTTTACCCTCTTTGTGGAAATTTTCCGTACTGCTTACCCCTATTGCTCAGAAGATTTCCCCAACTGCTTACACCCTTTGCTAGGGACACCACCAGTGCTTACCCCTCGTTGCTAGGGACATTTCCCACACTGTTTACACCCGATGATAGGGAAATTTACCCCCACTGCTTACCCCCGTTGCTAGGGACATTTCTGACACTACTTACCCCATTCCTTGGGACATTTCCCCAACTGCTTACCCCGGTGGTTAGGGACATTTTTTCCCACTGAATACACCCCATTTATAAGGACATTTTCCTTTTGCTTATCACCGTGACATTTCGCCCTCTGCTTACCTGACGTTTTTGTGTCATTTCACCCAATGTTTACCCATGTTGCTAGGGTCATTTCCCCCACTACTTACCCCACGTTGCTTGTGTCATTTCACTTAATGCTTTTCCTTGTTGATAGGGACATTTCCCCACTGCTTACCCCCGTTGCAAGGGACAATTCCCTCTGTATTTACCTCCGTTGCTAAGTACATTTCCCCACTGAGTGACACTGATGCTAGGGAAATTTCGGACACTGCTTTTCCCCATTGCTAGGTACATTTCCCCAACTGCTTACTCCCCGTTTATAGAAACATTTCCTCCACTGTTTACCCTCTTTGCTTCGGAAATTTTCCGTACTGCTTACCCCATTGCTCAGAAGATTTCCCCAACTGCTTACACCCTTGCTAGGGGACATTCCGGATACTGCTTACCCCCGTTGCTAGGAACAATTCACCCAATGCTTACCCCGGTGGTTAGGGACATTTTTCCCACTGAATACACCCCATTTATAAGGACATTTCCTTTTTGCTTATCACCGTTGTTGGGACATTTCCTTTACTGTTTATCCATGTTGCTAGGAACATTTTCTCTTACTACTTATCAACTGTTGCTAAGGGCATTTCCCCACTGTTTACCTCCGTTGCTAGGGGCATTTTATAGTAATACACCCTGTTGCTAGGGCAATTTCCCCCACTGAAAACATCCCATTGATAAGGACATTTCCCCTATTGCTAACCTCAGTTGCAAAGGACATTAAACCTACTGCTTTCCTCCGTTGTTACGGGACATTTCGGACGCTGTTTACTTCCGTTGGTAGAGACATTTTCAACACTGCTCATACCATGTTGGTGGGGAAATTTCCTACACAGTTCACCCCCATTGCTAGGGAAATTATAGACACTTCTTCACCCCGTACTAGGGACATTTCAGACACTGCTTACCCCATGTTGCTAGGGACATTTCCCACACTTCATACCCACGTTGGTAAGGACATTTCCCCACTATTTACCACCCTTTGATAGTGACCCTGCTTACCCCCCATCGTTTCTAGAGATATTTCCCTCACTGCTTACACCGTTGCTATGGAAATTTTCCCCACTGCTTATCCTGGTTCTAAGTACATTCCCCACTGTTTAGCCACGTTGCTAAAGACATTTCAGAATCTGCCTGCACCATTGCTAGGAATATTTCCAACACTACTTACCCCCTGTTGCTAGGGACATTTCGGACACTGCTTAACCCTTTACTATGGAGATTTCACCCACTTTTACCTCCGTTGCTAGGACATTTACCCTGCTTAAAACCGTTCCTAAGGATATTTTGGACACTGCTTACCCCCGTTGCAAGGGACGTTTCCACCACTTCGTAATCCCGTTTCTAGAGACATTTCCCTCACTGTTTAAACACGTTGCTAGGTATTCTTTCCCCACTGCTTACCCACGTTGCTAGGGACATTTCTGACATGCTGACCCCCCATTGCTAGGGACATTTACCCGGTTCTTACCCCCATTGCTAGGGACATTTCCCCTACTGTTTACACACGTTTCTACGGACATTGAACCACTGGTTACCCACACTTGCTAGGGACATTTCCCCACTGCTTACTTCCGTTTTAGGGGATCCTCAATGTTTACCCCGTTTTTTTTTCGGAAATTTTCCCCACTGCTTACCCCTGTTGCTAGGAGATTTCCCTCACTGCTTATTCTGGTTGCTAGGGACATTTCTGACAATGCTTACCCCTGCTGCTAGGGATATTTCTCCTCACTGCTTACCTTGTTGCTAGGGACATTTACCTTACTAATTACCTCTGTTGCTAGGGCATTCCCAACTGCTTACACCCATTGCTAAAGACATTTCCCCACAGCTTATCTCTGTTGCCAAGCGCATTAAACCCACTACTTACCTCCTTGTTAGGGACATTTTTGGACACTGCTTACTCCCATTGGTTAGAACATTTTCGACACTGCTTATACCCCTTGCTGGGGACATTTCCCCACTACTTACCCCATTGCTAGGGACATTTCTGACACTGCTTACCTCCGTTGCAATAAAAACATTTTTCACATTTCTTACCCTTGTTGCTCGGGACATTTCCCCTGCTTACCACCATTTGCTAGGGGACACTGCTTACCCCTGTTTTTCGAGACATTTCCCCGCACTGCTTATCTCCATTGCTAGGGATATTTCCGACACTACTTATCCCTGTTGCTAGGGCCAATTCACTCAGTAAAGCAACCCCATTGCTAAGGACATTTCCTCCACTTCTTATTCCCCGGTTTCTAGGGACATTTACCTTACTGCTTATATCCGTTTCTAGGAACAGTTCCCCACTAAATACACCCCTGCTGCTAAGGACATTTCCCCACTTCTATTCCCCGTTTCTAGGGACATTTACCTTACTGGTTATATCCGTTGCTAGAATATTTCCCCACTGCTTACCCCTGTTGCTAGGGTCATTTCCCCACTGTTTACCCCTGTTGCTAAGGACATTTCTTTATTGCTTACCGATGCTATGGGACATTTCCCTTATTCCCCTTGTTTTTAGGGAATATTTACCTTTTACTGGTTATATCCGTTGCTAGGAACATTTCCCCACTGCATACCCCGTTGCTGGGGACATTTCCCCACTGTTTACCCCCAGTTGCTAAGGACATTACCCCACTGCTTACTTCACGCTGCTGCTGGGTTCATTTCACCCAACTGCTTACCCATGTTGCTAGGGTCATTTCCCCACTGTTACCCTCCCACGTTGTTTGTGTCATTTCCACTGCTTATCCCCCTGTTGATAGGGGACATTTCCCCACTGCTTACCCCCTGTTGCTCGGACATTTCCCCACTGTTTACCCTGTTGCTAACGACATTTTCCCACTGCTTACACACTGTTGCTAGGGACATTTCCGACACTGCTTGCCCCCTATTGCTAGGATCATTTCCCCACTGAATACATTTCGTTGCTAAGAGGACATTTCCCCACTGCTTTACCCTCAGTTGCCAAGGACATTAAATCCACTGCTTACCTCCATTGTTAGGATATTCCGGACACTGCTTTACTCCGTTGGTAGGGACATTTTCGACACTCACTTATACCCCGTTGCTGCGGGACATTTCCTGCACTTTACCCCGCTGCTGGGGAAAATTTTAGACACTGCCTAACCCCGTTGCTAGGACATTTCCGACACTGCTTACCCCTGTTGCTGGTATTTCCCCACTGCTTTGCGACCCTTTGCTGGGAACCCTGCTTACTGCCCATTTCTAAGGACGTTCCCCTACTGCTTACCCTACGCATGCAAGGTACATTTAGACACTGCTTACCCCTGTTGCTAAAACATATTGAGATTTTTACTATTTACCTCCGGTTGCTAGGGACATTTCCACCAACTTATTAAACTCCGTTCTAATAAAATTTTTGACACTGCTCACTCCCTGTTGCTGATACCACATTTCCCCAGTTCTTACCCCCCTGTTTCTAGGAATATTCTTCCCACTGCTTACCCCGTTGCTAGGGACGTTTCCTTACTGTTTACCATCACCTGTTGCTAGGAGACATTCTCCACTGAATAAATCCCATTGCTATGAGACATTTCCCCACTGCTTACACTCCTCACTTGTCAAAATCATTAAACCCACTGCTTACCTCTCTGTTGTTAGGGATATTTTGACACTACTTACTTCCTGCCAAGCTACACATTTCCCCACTACTTACCCCCTGTTGCTAGGGACATTTCCCCACTGCTTTACCCCTGTTAAAAGGGACATTTCCTTCACTGTTTACCCCTGTTGCTAAGGGAAATTTTAGACACTGCATCCCCTGCTTCCCTTGTAGGAGACATTTCCCCTCACTGCTTACATCTGAGCTACTAGGACATTTTCCCCACTGCTTACCCCACCTTGCTAGGGACATTTCCCACTGCTTACCACCAAGCCGCAGGGACATTTCTCCCCCACTGTTTGCCTTTGTTGCTAGGGACATCCCATACTGAGTACATCCCATTGCTGGGAAATTTTCCCCACTGCTTACCCCCCGTTGCTAGGACATTTCCCACTGCTTACCCCTGTTGCTAGGGGACATTTCTAGACACTGTTCCACCCCTATTGCTAGATACATTTGCCCTCATTGTAAATCCTGCTGCTATGGGATTCTTTCACTCTACTTACCTCAGCTGACAAGTACATTAAACCCCACTGCTTACCTCCTGTTGTTAGGGATATTTCCCACTGCTTACTTTCAGTTGCTAGGGCATTTCCTCCCACTGTTTACTCCCGTTGCTAGGGACATTTTCTTCCACACTTACTTACACCTGCAGTTGGGTAAGGACATTTACCCCACTGCATACTCTATTTTCTAGGGACATTTCCTGACACTATTTACCCCCTGCTGCTGTTGCCTCCCATTTCCCCAAATAAGCACCTCCCAGTTCCTAGGGACATTTCGGACACTGTTTACCTCTGTTGCTAGGGATATTTCCAACACTGCCTACTCCCCCCTTCGTTTTAAAGACATTTCCAAACTCTCTTTGGCACCTGCTGGATAAGATGATTACTGATTTATTATCCCTGTTGCTATAGTGACTTTTCGACACTACTTCTGCCACCGTTTCTAGGACATTTCCCTACTGCTTTACCCCTCTGTTGCTGGGACATTTTTTTCCTCTGCTTCTCCCCTTTGCTAGTGACATTTCTGCACTCTCTGCTTATTCTGACGCTTTGTTGTGCCATTTCACCCAATGTCTACCCCTGTTCTCCGCTTAGGGACATTTATGCAACTTACTCCTTCACGTTTGTTTGTGGGCCATTTCCACCCACTGCTTACCCAGGTATGCAGTTAGGGACATTTCTTCCACTGCTGACCCCACGTTGCTTGTGTCATTTCACCTACTGCTTTTCCCTCTTCTTAGGACATTTTCCCCACTGCTTACTCCCCTGCTGTAAAGGGACATTTCCTTTGTGCTTACCTTTCGGCAAGGCTATTTCCCCACTGAGTGACACTGGATGCTAGGGACATTTCACACTACTTTTTCCCCATAGAGCCAGCATTTCCCCACTGCTTACTTCCTCTGTTTATAGAGAAACATTTCCTCCACTGTTTACCCCTTCTTGCTTCTTGAAATTTTCCTACTGCTTATTCCTATTGCCTGCTAGAAGATTTCCCCAACTGCTTTACACCCTTTGTTAGGGACAATTCACCGACTGCTTACCCTCGTTGCTAGGGACATTTCCCCACACTGCTTACACCTGATGATACGAAAATTCACCCTTACTTGCTTACCCCCGGGTAGCTAGGGACATTTCTGATGACTATTTTACTCCCTTATTCCTTGGGACATTTCCCCAACTGCTTACCCGGTCCGGTATTAGGGACATTTTTCCTTCACTGAATACACCCCATTTATAAGGACATTTTCCTTGTTTATCAATGTGATATTTCTGCCCTCTGCTTACCCTGGACGTTTTTCTTTTGTGTCATTTCACCCAATAATGTTACCCATTGCTGGGTCATTTCCCCACTACGCAATTCCCACGTTTGCTTGTGAGGCCATTTCACTTAATG
>NW_027467782.1:8530414-8595481 GCF_004210375.1 Tachypleus tridentatus | reverse complement strand
TCCAGTTATGTTTTACCAGATAAGGAAGATCATCAATCAATTATTACCTTTTTTTCAGGAAATAAAATTCACAACATCATCACTAAATCAATGTAGTTAAACCCCACTATGTAATAAAGCATGTATCACAACTACCTCAAAAAACATAGCTGATTATAACCAGAAAAAAAAATACATACCCGGTACTGTTTGTACACTAAGTCCTGTCTAATGAGATAAAACATTGTACAGTGGCCAGCTGTGGTTTTGTGCAGAGAAAACCCATACAATGGATCTCTGTGGAGAGCATATGTCAGCTTCCACTTGATAAATCCACTACTGCTGCTACATAGCACATGAACACATTAGCAAATTTTTTATATATGTATGGAATTTTTCCATTGTCTTGTGACTAAAGAAGCTAACCCTCAAAACTGATAATGAAAACATAAAGGATATAGGCTACTTCAGATATAATTTTTTTTCACCTTTAAGAGATTGTAGATTGACCAAATGTTATTATTTTACCTGAATAATAAATATAAAAAGGTTCAGTCATAAAAGTGACATATTCTGATAAAATATAATAACTTTTAAATAGTTGTGTAGAAACAAAATGAAGAAAAATTGCAAATATACTTTGAGAATGTAATATAACAAGCTAGAAACATAAAATCCCTCTGAATGCATTAATTAATATAAAACTACATGTACTTTGGACTTCAAAGGTTTATTATATGCATTAATGATCTAATGATTTCATTCATAAATAATTTCAACCAGACAATATGGTGAATGGATGGTGGATAATATTCTACACATATAGACAGAATGTGTTTGTTTTGTTATAGCAAAGCAGCATCAGGCCATCTACTGTAGTCCACCAAGGAAATCAAAGCCCTGATTTTAGCAATGTAAATTCAAACACTAACCTCTTTCCTACTAGGGAACAGACAATGAACACTTGTATAACAGTTGTTATGGAGTGAATACCTTTTCTAAGTTAGCATTCACAAACTTCATATTATAAAAACTGTTGTTATAACAAACTACTTGCATCAATTGTATTCCAACCACTACTGTAGTTGTTGTATGCCAGTGAGCCTTATAAGCTATTAAATGCAATGGTAGCCCACATCAAGATCTTTATCAAGGTTAAAATAGCCTTCTTGTTTTCAAATTATAAATTCTCTAAAAAAAAGATTCCTAATTCTTTTAGCTTGTTTCACCACAGTCAAATACATTAGACTACTGAAGGTTTTCGGTGTGTGTAAATAATCATACTTAAATAATTTTAAACCTTCACACTCACCATTATTTTCTAATGGGATACAAAACATATTTATATATGGTGTCTTTGTTGTTAAAATTTGCAATAATTTTATCAAGATACAAATAATAGTTGATACTATGGAATAAGAACCAGAATCTCATTTGATTAAGTAAGTGGTTCAAAGGTTGTATGAAGTTCAAAGTTAGAAAATTGAAAACAGATGTTTAATTTCAAAGAAAATGGCTGATATTTACCTGTAAGTATTTTGCAGTAAAACAATATTTCATGGTTAAGAAGGCTCCAATACATACAAAGATACATTAACAAATCCACCATCATATCATATTATTTACAGTTGGTGGCCGGGATGGCCATGTGGGTTAAGGCATGCGACTTGTTATCTGAGGGTCTCGGAAGAGCAACGACTTAACTACCCATTGCCAACCCTAGGTTAGTCTTTTACCAAACATGCTTGACCTTTCAGCTGTGGAGGCGTTATAATGTGGTTCAGTCTATCCAACTGTACGTTGGTAAAAGAGTAGTTCAAGAGTTGGCATGGGTGGTGATGACTAGCAACCTTCCCTCTAGTCTTAAATTAGGGACAACTAGCGCAGGTAGCCCTCGAGTAGCTTTGCGCAAAATTCAAAACAAAGCACAACAATTTACAGTAGGAAAATAATTAAATGTATAAAAAACTATTACCTTTAAAATTATGCAAGAGTGTACACGTTATCTTATATACTTATAGATAACTCAAATTGTAAAATATTATGCTAAAATATTTTAAAATTGTTTTACAAACTTGCGAAAGTTTATGACTGTATATATACATATATGGTCGACATGGCCAAGCGTTAAGGTGTTCGACTGTAATCTGAGGGTCACGGGTTCGAATCCCGGTCACACCAAACACGCTCGCCCACCCAGCCATGGGGCTTTATAATGTTACAGTCAATCACACTATTCGTTGGTAAAGGAGTAGCAGTCTCCATGTAAGGCAAACACCGAGGTGGATATTCAGGTCTCAGAGGAAATAACATAAATGTAGAACCTTCCAGGAGTACAAGAGAAGCAAAATAACAAAATAATGTACTTTTAAGTCTATCCACCTCACAAAACATATTTTGTTGTGTTACTTTTCGCGTAATGTTTCTGATACAAAGAAACGAAGACAACATGTAGTATTCAGTATTCAGTTTCCTTTATTGAGTCATTTGTACTTCGTGGATTATTTCTGAATTTGAAGTTTCTCCCACCTTATCACCAGACAGAAGAAATATTTTCTAATACCTGTAATTACTTTGAGAGTCCCCGTCACATTAAACATGCTCGCCCTTTTAACCGTGGGAAGGTTATAATGTGACGATCAATCCCATTATTCGTTGGTAAAATATTAGCCCAAAAGTTGGCGCTGGGTGGTGATGACTAGCTGCCTTCCCTCTAGTCTTAAACTGCTAAATTAGGAATGTCTAGCGCAGATAGCCCTCGAGCAGTTTTGCACGAAATTCAAAAACAAACAAACAAATATATACATATATAAAGTATAATCAGTACATGTGTATTTTATCAAATCAACACTGAAATGGTGAAAATGTTTTATAATAAATTTGTATAAAATACGCAAATATTTGAGATTTAAGTAATAATCTTTATTGTGAAAATTATATGTATTTTATCCAAAACGTCACAAGCATAAGCAAAATAAGTAACTGAACAGTTTAAGAACTTTTTTTCATCTTCATTAATATCAGACCCTTTGGCTTCCTATTAATGGCCAGTGATCCCAAAAGAATGTATGTATATATATATGTGTGTGTGTGTGTGTGAAATTGAATGCTTCGAATGAACATCCTTAATGAGTTGTGTTATATGCCACAACAGCAGTTTCTTTGGTACTACATTGTCAATCAAAGACTATAGCTTTAAGAACTAATATTTTATTCTTAATCTGCTAAATGTATTATTTCTATTGCTAATATTCTTAAGGTTACGTTTTAGGACTTAATTGACACCTAATGAAATACAATTTAGATTTTAGAAAGGTGCTCATACTGATGTCCAAGCCTCAAATGGTACAGCGGTTTGTTTGCAGGCTCACTCACTAAAACCCAGGTTTCAAGCCCATGGTAGGCAGAGCACAGATAGCCCATTGTGCAGCTTTGTGCTTAATTCTGAACAAACAAACAAACCAATTATCCAACGAATTTTCACTGAATTTGAAAAGTTTATTACAAAACTATACTGCTTTGAAAATGTAAGTCTTTCTATTCGAAATTTTGAGTAACTTACAAGTTATTGTATCACAAAACAATATGAACTCAAATAATAAATGAGCCATTTATCCCAATCTCATATACACTTTAGTACTTTAATTTATAGTTTGTAATTGCATAATAAACTCACAACCCTCTACTACCAGCTTTGATCAACATCCGACTAGAATTTTAATTACACATTTCGTGGGCATTTGTTTGTTTGTTTGGGAATTTCATAAAGCTACTCAGGGCTATCTGTGCTAGCCGTCCCTAATTTAGCAGTGTAAGACTAGAGGGAAGGCAGCTAGTCATCACCACCCACCGCCAACTCTTGGCTACTCTTTACCAACGAATAGTGGGATTGACCGTAACATTATACACCCCACGGCTGGAGGGCGAGCATGTTTAGCGCGACGGGCGCGAACCCGCGACCCCTCGATTACAGGTCGCACATTTACGCGCTAGGCCATGCAGGCCTTCATGGGCATGAGCGCCAGTTTTTAGCACTAATGCATTAAACATTACAGATTAAAATCACATTAATTACTTACCTTAGGATCTGGAGACAACTATTGTGATATCATCCAAGTCCTATTTGTCACCTTTAACCTCATAATACTGTTAGAATTACAAAATATTCTATTCTACTAACAATGACAAGAATATAAGCATACGTAAGCTTTTTTAATATTCTTAATATGACGAGAATTTTCTTCAGATTCGCTTTGGCACTTTTTGGAATTGTAGAAGTCGCTCGATAACACATGTAGCTTACTACGCAGGTCACTGACAATTTGCAAGCAAAATATTGCATTCAATACGTTGGGGTTAAAAGATATGATGCAGTAAAATGTTTATAGATTTATTTATGTGAAGTGATCACCCAAGAAAAAAACCAAACGAATCAGAAAAGAAAATTTACAAGAAGAAAAAGTGAAAAGTGAAACATATTTAAATTTTATTGTCGTGTACAAGGACATTGTAAATATTAACCAGTGCAATATTTGTACTTGTAAAATGTACTGTAACTTGAATTTATACGTAGCTGCTAAGCCTAATGCTGGTCTGTGAGGGTTAATACTTAAAACGAGTTAGTTAACCACATAATTAATAATTGTTCATTCTCATTACAAGTAGTGTCTGCCAATTGTGTAAGTAGATTTGGACAACATTTTAAAATGAAATTATTAGTATATAACTATATAAGTTGGGACTACATAAATTGTAAATTTACAATTTTAGACTTTAAAGGCAATGGTGAAAAACGTGCTTTTGAATTGTGGCTCCCATTGTAATCAGAAAAGGTATTTCTAGTGGTTGAGTGAGTCCCACAGGTTATTATGGTATGGTTCTTATCTATCAATTGTACACGTGAAGCAATCTAGTAAAGCTTCAAGAGCACAGAACAGGGCACTTTATAACTTTAATTGTATGTAATGAACTTTAATTGTATTAATGACTCTTTATGTGCAAGTTTTAAACTATGAAAAACTAGTTTTATAATATTAAATAGTTTTCATTAAAACAAATTCAGATACAAAAAGACCAAAACAGCATGGGTAGATAATTGCACTTTGCAGTCACTTCTGATCTTTAGTTAATTGGTTGATACCTTTACCAAAACCTGATTAACCAAAATACAGATAACTGTTGCACACTTTGTGAAAATTTGATCTACAGCTGGCCACAAAACAGATGTCAACATGCTACAACATTCAGTGATTAAGTGTGCTGATCCTGTATTGATAAAGTAACATTGATACAGGAAAAGAAGAAAGTGACTTGTAAGTTCAAAGTGACAGTGTAGATGTAATGGTTCAGACTTAGGTCAAAATTGAAAGAGCTGCAAGGTAAAAGTTAAAAGGTATGAAGAAAGAGAAAATGAAGGACTGATTCATCTATTCCACTGGAGAGTGATGAAGATGAAATGTCTAGCAGAACTTCTGAGGATCCCATGGAGTTTGTGACACTGAATGAATGATGCAGATAATCCAAAGAATTGAAGTGTAAAAAGCAAGACGTTGTGGTATTTCAACATGGCACAGGAGCAATGCCGATTCAATTTGGTATTGAATCCACAACAACATTAAACTTTCCAAATCAAGAAGCTCGATGAAAAGCATCAAGTTTCAGTGCTCTTGAAAAGAACAGTTGATTGCTTGCATTCTGCATGGCAGGATTAAGAATTCTTTGTACTACATTACTTCCAGGAGATTCAGATGATCTTATGAACATGACTGGAAATGCAATTAAATCTGATGATACAAAATTTTTCTCATATGCCAATAATATGTAACAAGTTTTGCCAGAGAAAGTTATACTTGCACTGATATTCTAGTCAATGATGTTTAAAGAAATGAAAGATAGATTGAAGAACAAACTTTTGAAATAGCTAGATGAGAATTATCCCACTGATGTGAAGGTCATGGCCTTTGTACCTACTCTGAAAACAAAAGCAAGAATGAGAACAAATAGTTAATAACATAACATACATCTTCCAAGTTTACTACTGTGTACATGGGGTCAAAACTTTTTCAATAGCATTACTAAATCTGCATATTTTTTTTCATAAAACTTTGTAGGAGATTTTTGTTCAACCAGAAAACTCTAAAAGTGAGTTTTAGCTCATTCTAGAATGATTTTATTTATTAAGGATAGCCATTCAGCACAAATCCTGGGTGTCTGGCCTGTGGAAGCAGTGTTAAAAATTTGCAAACAGTCTAAAAAAAAAGTTGATTTATTTATATCAACCATTTGTAATTTTAATGTATATGAACAGAAACTAAAATAAATGGTTATCTGTGTTGATGGTGGCACTATTTTTCTCTCACTTTGACTATCTGAATTAGATTTACATTGCTTAGCTTTAGGCCAGACCATAAAATAACTTGTTGCAAAAAATTCATGGTTAAATTTCAAAATTTCTTAATCAGAATGAGAATTGATACATGAGTTAGTTTCATGCAAAGTAATCAATTAATTTTATGAAAATAATCAACTTGTGTGTCCAATTATTACCATCTTCAATATTCAGTAATCAAAAATTAATCTTTTTAGAGGCAGTTCACGTCTTGCACAGAAAGCTGTCTTTTTATGTCTGCCTTAGAAATTTCCATGCTACTTGTGAAGTTCTGCTGATTGTGTGAGTGACTAATTTTCTCACACAGGTTGTGTAGTAATGATGGATTACAGTCATGTTGACTAATTGTTTTTTCAATTACATTGTGATGCTTCTTGTTTGGTGATATTGTTTTGTCTGGTGCACATGAGATGGTGTGTAAGGTAAAGATGAGACTGTTTCTTGTTTCTGTTTTTTATAGTATTCTTTGGCTAGTGTATCAAATCTGATTTTGAAATAACCAAATACTTTGTTGAGGTCAGAAAATGACTGATTTGGGGTATATTCAGTGGTGATGCACACCAACACACACACATCCTAAATAGATCAGATGAATTTAAGTTGGGTCTGGTAAAGGCAAATTCTGGGTGTTATTTACCTCATTTTACTGCTTTAATATCATGCTGAAAAGGTGTGGTCAGTTCTTATAAACTTATGAGAAGACAGTGCATTAGCATTCAAAATATTAGTCAAACAAGGTATCCAAGGCTACCTTAACTTTTACCAGTGTTTGAAACTGCAGAATTTTCTGTTGACCTTTTAACATGTCTTTAACACTTTGTAATTTCATAATTATCATCAACATTGTCTGTAGAAAGTATGAAGAAAAACAGTATGAAAGGCTGTGTAAAATAATACTTCCATATAGTTATCTTATAAGTACCACATTAATGTCAAATTCATAAAGTGTAATTTTCATCTTAACAGCTGTCACATTTTCTTTATTTTTAATGACCATTTACTACATAATATGTTTTGAATATTTTAAAACTCTAATTATCTTTGTAATGCATAATTTGTTTACTTAATCAGTGAAATAGTATGCCATGTTTATTAAAGTTATTGATACAAAGGTTCAAACAAATTGTTGGTAATATAAGAGTAATCACACTCTACTCACATTACCTTAGGTAGATCAACAAGTAGGAAGAAAAGAAGGAAATTGAGGACCTGAACTTGACATTAAAATCTGTAACAACACAGAAAGATGAGAAAGGTAAAATACTACTCTTTATATTAAGAAATAGGTTTTTTTCTGTCACCTTTCCTTGCTTGTGGAGAATGAAGTTAATGTTAGATAACACTGCACAACAAAGTTTTTGCATCTTGAACACTGTTGGGTGTTCCTTATAGATTTTTGGCTGCTGATAATGAAAATCACATCCACATTTGCCCATTACGTACAGTTTCATTGAAATCTTCAGTTTTGCTACAATGGGAAAACAATATCAGGGCAACTGGAATTTGTCAATGCTTGCTGACTACTGTTGGACACTGGAACGTGATGCACTGGACATTGAATACAAACAAAAAACACTCAGGAGCAAAACACTTTTAATTATGTTGAACTTAATAGCGTATTAGAAACATAAACACAATTAAATAAGTTATTGCCAGTAAACAGTTAACTGTCTATTTCTCAAAGTTTCTACTGATGAAGCAAAACCAAAACTATATTTGTGCATACCCACCAGATACCTGTCACAATCAGCAAAACCTTTTCAGGAAGCAAAACATTTTAAAAAAATTGTTGTGCAGTATAATTTGTGTATGGAGTATAAAGGTTTATTATTTTAATTTTACCTAATACAAATGCTAGATTAGACAAGCTTTCCCATAAGTTATTTCTATGTAATTTGATAGAGAGTGTGAGCAAGAAATTCTGAAATTTGTATATTCCTATTGTTGTATGACTTTCAACATAACAAGTAAGTGATATGTATCTCAGGACAAATGGTTATACCAAAATAAAACTGAAAACAATGTTTTGACCTTCTTAGGTCATCTTCAGATTAACAAAGAAGGAGTTTGCAACAGTTGTTCTGAAATACATTTTTACTTCAAGTTGGTTTCTTGTCATCACGAAATACATGATATATTGTTAATCACTTAACCTCTCCCTACATGTTGATATGGCATGTTTTTGTAAACATATAAATACAAAGATTTTTCTTTTTTTTCTTTTTTTCCAGTGTTGCTTTTGCTTGTTTTGAAGTGGTGTAAAATGAGCAGGAGAATATGTCAATGTGAGGTTTAATAGTACTAAAAAACATAGGATTTTATAGTTAACTGAAGACTTTTAAGAATTACTACATAAAGTGTTATTAATACAGATTATCTTTGGATACATCAATGATCTGGCTGTCTAAGTAGGTCATAAAGGTTTTTAAGATATTATTTCTTAGAAATAGCAAATAACATAAGTTGAATCTTTCAAACTGAGTTATTCAAGAAAAAGTTAAAATACTTTCCAGAATTACTGTGGTTTTTATACCTTATGTATTATATAGAAACTGAAATACATCATGATGTATTCTACCATATTACTATTGCTCTTGATATGTAGTCTTAAATGTGTTTAAAGATGGAACCTCTTTGCTTTCTACTTTTAGAGATACATTTCCCTGACATAAGTGACGATTTTTCAGCATTAGTCATATATAAAAGAATTTCTAAAGTGTGGAACATCAGGTTTACAATTTCACCCATTTAAAGTTCTAAATATTTATTTTTCATTATTTTTTTAAGGTCTGGCACTAAAATTGTACTAATGTATAACTTGTAATTATAAATATTTATTCTTTATCAGTGAGAGTTAAATATTTTCTTAAGGAGTGGTTGGAAAGAAATACAGTTTTATTCCATATGAGTTCTGCAGTTATAACACTTAGAGAGACATAAATCAGGTAGATAATTGTGACTAACCAACAATAATTGGCTTTATAAGTACAATGAAATTATTTACATAGCTACACCTCATTCAAAACAAAAAGCATAAGCTATTATATTACTGTAACTTCATTGAATGTTATTTTTATACATTTTAAAAATGCATGTTGGTACATTTTATCTGTTTTTATAACTTTAAAAATTAAAACAACTTATGTAACAAGTGTGTGGTGCAAGTATTGTGAACATATTAACTGAAAGCATGAATTCTTATACTGTACATAGCTATCTTTAATATTAAATTAGTTTTCATAATTTTTGTGTGTTTTTCAATAGTTAGGTCACTGATACTCTTAGGGTGAATCAAAACAAGTGTTCAAAGTCTGCTTTATGTAAATCACACACCACAGCATTGAAGTGTTTTATCTTGTTACTCTCAACATGGCTACAGTTCAGTTACATTCATCTCTTGCAGAAAGGTGATATAACTATTTTAATTTCAGGAACTGATCCTAAATCTGTACTGTATGTTTTTTATAAGTAAGAACAGTGTAAGAAAGGTGACAAATGCAAGTTTTCCCACGATGATGTTGAAAATAAGAGTGAAAAGAAGAGTATTTATGTAGACTTGAGAGATGAAGGTAATGTAGTTTATTTTTTATCTATGCATCTATTATCTGTTAAAATGTGAAGTGTAAAGGTCTTTTAAATCAACTGTATGGTTTTCTGTGTTTGCATTATTAGTGTTAGACTACTGAAGCATTTTAAGAGTTTAAATGGCAATCTTCAGTTGTACCTTTTAGAAAATTAATGTAGATAAATCTAATTCTGTTAAGGGTTTATATCTTTCATTTCAAATATAAAAAGTTTAAATTATATATTTTTTGGTCAAGATGAATTTTTATCTAATAAATAATTTGGATTTCAATCAATTATTGCATACTGCACTTGATAAACCAGAATAAACATATGATATCATAGAAGAATATTCCTGCAGCTTTCAAATAGTCAAAATATTTTCAGAAGTAAAACCACAACAACAAAAGAAACAAAATTCCTGTCTTTGGTATTTTTCCTCTTTTCCCTGAGCCTTACATTAAGATCACTTGTTCACTTTTATGAGAGCTCTGGGTATCTAATATGTTGACAAACCAAATTACTGCTGCAGTAATATATGATCAGTGTATTGACTATAGAAATTCCCATTATAGCTGAACATGCTACTGGTAAGATTTCCCAGGAATTTAGTTCAACGTTATATACAGACTAATTCTAAGGAAATTAGATTCATGGGTTTAGCCACTGATTTCTTCTTCTTTTCAGTAAAACAATGTTTCTAAGTAAGAATGTAATCAATAAGAAGACATTTGGACTCTGTTTTTCTTTGTTTTAACACTTTTATTTTAGCCTGTCATATTCCACACCATTTCAAGAGTTTTAGTTTTCCACTACTTTTCATGCTTCCAAGTTGTTTGCTTTTGGAGAGAATTGCTCTTCTCATACTTTTGTTTCTGTTGATACCAGTTCTACCAGGGGACGGTACATGTTGATAAACTTTACTACACTTCAAATCTGGTTGATATACCTATGGTAGTTGTGACTCAGATATCATTTGTGTGGCTTTACTCTTATTTACACATGGGAGAATTGAGTATTTCATGTCATTAATGTATGGATTTTGGTAAGTTAGATATTTATATGTCCTTTATCACCTAAGTTATTTTAAATGAATTGTAAATGAGATGTTGATTATTAATTGTGTTATTACTAGATACATTTAATCACTTTGCAAGTACATTAATCTTACATACTTTGTGGTCTCAACAGATTTCATGGCTTTGTTAGTTCATTATTAGTAATTTAACTAGGTATGTTTAGCCTAGATTGTTTGTAAGTTGCAATTATTACTACTAGTAACATATAATTATTTTATTTTTCAAAATTGTTAATCATGTGCTAAACCATTTTCCCTTCATAATCCACAATTTAAAATTCTTCCCCACAGTGTCCACTTCATTGCCCTAAATCATGTTTTCCATTTCAGGACTTTCCTGTTTGTTTGGACAAACCTCAATTCTTTTTTCACTCTATGATAATTTGTGCTCTTCTCTCTATGAATAACTAGATAATGTTTGCTTCTACTCATTCACAGTCCATAGACCACACTCCACTGATTCTACAAGATACAATAGAGGGAGGATTCCTCATGATAGTGGGAGAAATACATTCTTATCTCCTCTCAATAACCCATTCATTTGGGTAGTTTTCTTCTTTTCAACCTCATTTGGGCCTAGCCTTCTCCTTTTCAGGTTTGGAGCAAGCAGTTCACATGTTCTTCACCTCACATTTCTTGCAGTTAAATGTATTCTATCTTTGTGGGGATGTGAACTATGGATCAAACTTGTATGTATTCACTTTAGTGGGAACTGAGAGATCAGTGAAACTTCTTACCCATACACACTGCCTGCATCCATATACTAGTAACAACATTTACTAGTTCATGTCTTGCCTTATGTATTGTATGTTATAAAATGTTTTCATTTTAAGTTTAATTTTCTTCATCAGTAAAACTTGTGATTTCTTTACTAATGTGACGTTAACATGCATCTGCTTACAGAAGAACTGAGTCATTTAACCAATCAAAATAAGTGTTTGTAATAATTATTTTAGCAATTAATCAAAATTATGATTGAATCAGTTGTCATGTTAATAATAAACTAATTGAAATTAATGTTTCTAGTTATTCCAAATATCCAGATGATCAAAATATTTGTTAGGTACAAACTTGCATAAGAGGCAGGTGTGGGGATGCTTTACGACTTCCATTTCCATTAAATTTACTATTCCTGTCATTGTTACTGCAAAGCTACAGAAGCTATCTATCACTGCACCAATTTTGAACCATTGACTGTCAACTTTCTGGCTATTTTAATAATAAGGTGTAAATTTATTGTATTTTGATTTTTTTCTCACACTGTGTGATGTTTTTGCTTTACAATTGTATCACTATTATTTAAAGTTGTATAAGTGTGAGCCCAAGTGGTCCAGTCATTCATATTTTTAGTATTTAATAACTGTATTCTTCAGTTATGTATGAGAGAATGCAGGTGAGGTGAAGGGATCCATAGGGGTAAACATTATGCACATTTTTCAGAAAATAATAATAATATTGTTTTATATTATATTTAAATAGACATGAATTTAAGGTAGAGATCAAGGGAGTTGAAACCCCATCCCTTCTAGCTGTTTTTTTTTTTAAAGTAATACCTGTATCATTTAATGTTTTTATCTGTGGGGTCTTAACTCCTCCCTCCATTTCCCCCCATTCATTTAATTAGGAAAACAGTCAATAGTATTGAAAATAAATATGAGGTTTCAATATCTGTTTGATTGGTCTATTAATTACCTTTATTATTATTTATTTGAATTTACTTTATTTTGAATCTGTAACAGTCAGGTGTAGATTCAGCCATTAACTTATGAATACAATAATATGAACATCAACTGAATGTTTCCCTGGTAAATTATCAGGCCTTGGCTTTTTTCCAGAAATTAACAGTGTGCATGCATTCTAGACTTTATGGAGATTTGTTTTTATTAAAGGTAGCGTTATTTTTCTGAATTTATAATGCACAGTGGAGGGATTTAGACATTTTCATTGTTGGTTGGTTAGCTTGGCATTTCATGGTGCAAAGCAACTAGGCTGTCTGCACCAGACATTTTGGTAATGAAGTTAGAAAAAAATTACCTTTTTATCTAAGTGGTAATAAAAAACTTTATTTTAACCAAAATTTTGAAAAAATTTATGGTTATTATTTCTTACATCATTTGTAGCCCTTATATTTATGACACTTGTAGCTCTTGTAACATATGCCTACTTTAAAATCTGTTTTTCATTGTTTGAAAGTTATAATGTCACAAGTGTTTTAGTACTGTTGATATCCAAAATAAGTAAAAATGCAAGTGACAAAAAGGAATTGAAAACAGACTGATGTTTGCAAACACTAAAATGTGAATAGAGGTGTAGACATGGTTTTCCTTTCAAAATATAATAATTTATTTCAATTAAAGTTTAAAATGTTTGTCTGTTTTTGTATTCTAATTGATCACATTAGTAGAAATACAGATATAGATTTTAAGTTGTTCATTACAACCTACATGAACTAATAATAATAGACTTTCTAATTAATTTTATCACTAATGACTTCTAACACATAGGTATAAATAATAAAAACAATGAATGTGATGTACACTTATTAATTAAACTACTAGAAGTCTAATTAGACCCCCTCTTCATAAAAGAAATAGAGAAACTATTCTTGCTTTGATAACAGTTGTTGAGAAAGTTTAAATATGCTTGGATATAGCACATAGACTATCATGTGTTGATAAAGTTAAAATATAGGTTGTTTTTTATAGCTTAGTAAAGTTTCTTTTCTGTTCCCTTTGTTGTGAATTCTGAATGTATTTGTGTATAAAATTATATTTTAAAGCTATAGAAATTTTCTTCAAAGAGAAAATATATGATAACTTTGCATAAGGTAAGTAAGCTTATACAGTTTAAAGATGGGTTGAACTGATAACAAATCTTATTAAAAGTTTAACATGATAATGAATGTATAGTGTTTGGAAAAGGTTTTGTCATCATCAGGTTTAATAATATACCTATACACTGAAATGTATGACTCATGGCTCCTATAATTAGAGTCTTTCTATATAGGGAATTGCAGACACCCATAGTACTGTATCTACTGTGTCATTCCTCTGGACTCTCCAACAAGTATTCCATTCCCTTTTCTTCTAGTGGAGTAGAGGAGTCCTTTCCACTTCTTGAGTGTAGACCAAGGAAGATTCCTCCTGAGTAGTTTTTGTACAATAAACTAAAATTTAATTTGTAGATTATGTGTACCCACTCAACAACAAGAGGGCTAGCATTGTTATTCTTACTGTGATACTGAACAATGATTACACTGTAATATAACAATCAGGATCCAAGGCACTTTCCCTGAACATTTTTGCTCAGGTTAACTGCACTTGTTGCTCACAAAATTCTTATGAAAGGTGTTTCCACAGGATATTTTCTGCCCAGATGGACTGCACTTGACATAATCTGTCTTAACCCAAGACACTTCCTCTGCATGTTTTTATACCAGTACTTGACCAGATCATATTTATACCAAAGGTGCTACCTCCTGGGTGTTACCAGGGGAGACCACTCTTGTTCATCAAATAGTTCTCATGCAAAGCACTTCCACTTAAAGATGTTTGCCTGGATGGACTTCACTTGGCATAATTCAACATATCTTATGGTGCTTTCCATGGATGTCTTTCCCTGTAGACCTCACTTGGCCACAGTATTGTATATCTGAGGTGATTCTCTGGGCACACTACACTTGTTGATCAAATAGTTCTATGCATGGTGCTTCCACTGGATGTTTTTTGCCCATGGACTGTACTTGGCATTTGGCATTATTTGTTGCATTACTCTTTACCATAATATTTTATCTCGAAGACAATTCCCCTGGATGTTTTCTGCCTAGGCAGACTGTACTTGGTCTGTTCATGTACCCTTTTTATAAGTTTGTGTGGGTTAAATATCAATACATCTGTTTTCACTTTTTGTTATTTCTGTTTAACTGTCAGAAATGCATTATGTTTGCTTTTGTTTATATCCTTCTGTGAATTTGTAGAAAGTTATTAAATATCTTTTTGTATTTAATAAATACAACTATACATTTACAAAAATTAAAAACACTATTTGATATGTGCCAATCAATGAATTAAACTCACACTGCTTAATTTTTCTCGCCATTTATTTTACAATAATGAATATTTATAACAAGATATTCAATGAAAAATATACATTTCACAATGAAATTCATAAAGATAGAAAAATTATTGCTTTCTAAACATCACATTTACTTCTGTTATATCTTGTTTTACTTAAAACATTTTATCAATCTTACACAATTTTTGTTTTAAGGTAACTTTAGCATTTCAATTCTAGAAACACTATATTAATCACTGCATTGAGCAATAAATTGCTAAAACCAAACTTGGTAACTTTGAACAAAACATCAGGTTCAATAAAATGTGTTTTTTTTTTTTACAAAAATGTTTAGCTATAGGTAAGTAAGTAATAAATAAATGTAGAGCAGACATCTACTAGTGGTACAGATCATGTCTGTGGTAGGGCACTTTGTAAAACAATCTTGAAATTATCTTTAAGAAGAATCTGGGAGATACAAGTCACTGCCAATGTTCAGTTACACACACTACAGTTAAGTTTGATACATTGTAACTTTATAGGATTTCTACTTATTACACATCCAATTCTTCATCAGATAGGTTTTCATTGATTGGAACAGCTTCTCCATCTACTGTAGCAGTAAGATGATCTTCTCAATCAGCTGCTTCAGGGAGCTTCCTCCTCTCCTACAAATTTATTGTATAAAACAATCATAATGAACACCATGTTAGTGCAAAATACCACTAACAATGATACCAACAATTACTGATATAATTATCTATATGATATTTAATCAACATAATCTGTCCTGATTTTTCTCAATACATTTTGAAATATTAACAATAACTAACAAAGCAAATATATAATTTTTACATATATCAATACATTCATCATTCTGGCTTTTTAGTGTCTGTAAAAAAATTTGCAAACTACCTTTTACAGACAGACCTTTCTTTTAACATTTTCAATGTCATGATTTTTTCTAAAAATCAAATAGTTGTGGTTTCGTTAAATAAGTCTGAACATCTTTTTTAAATTAATAAGCATTAAATACAAATTAATTATTATTACAGTTGATAATAAGGGTTTTTAACAATATCTTACTTTAACAGCTAATTTATATTATGTTCTAACTTCGTATTATTATAACATACTTTTTAAAATTTTGTCAACAATTCTCTTATTAAAATAGATACTTCATATTAAACCTTAACTATAACTTTCCTACTTCAACAGACACTTGAATTAAATTTAAGGCACAACTATAACAGTTACTTTCTTAATGTAATACTTGATACTGACTACATCTTCTTACCATATAGGTTTGCTTTTCTTCTGTTCACTTCATGAAGATTAGGTAACAATGTTAATCCTACATTTGCTTGCAGGATAAAGGTCTCAGTTGTTAGTTCCAGATATGAATCACAGTTGTGCAACTGCAAAGAAAGTTTACAAAGATTAAATTTTTATATGTTCCAATGCCCTCAAATTTTATGATAAATATATCTCATACACGTTAGCATTGACATAGACAAAATTTAAAAGTAATATTTATATATATTAATTCTGCAATTATATTTCTTAACAGAGCTAGCACTAGTGGGAGGGAGCTAAAATAGTTCTCCAACCCCAAAGCTACTATTATCCATAAATTTAGTTTTACCATAATTTCAGATTTAATCCCAGCATATGTCTCACTGCCCCCTTTTCAGTTAAGAAAAATCTTGAACTGGGACTGATTCTTAAATGATGGTTAAAAACATGAAATAAATTAATATATGTATTTTTTAAACTTTTGGCTTGAGTTTAAATGTTTATTTTTATTTCCTCCAAAACTATAAAATCCTTTTGAAATCAATTTTCAATTTCCCAGCTACAAAAAGACACAAAACTGTTCACTGATGTGTCAACACTGACAACCAAGTTTGCTGGTATTAATAAAAAAAGAGAGAGATTATAATTATGTCTTTTTTTGTATAAAGAGAATTCTTCCAATATCCTTGTGATACCACAGCCTGTAATGTGGAGACAGAAATAAAAATATATAAATGTTTCACTGTACAACTTTTTTTTTCTTTGAAGAAACAAACTATGATATCAAATGATATTGATGAACTGGATAAAACACATACTGTTTAATTAAGCTGTGTGTTTTCTTATAGCAAAGCCACAAAGGGCTAGCTGCCCAGCCCACCGAGGGGAGTCGAACCCCTGATTTTTGTGTTGTAAATCCGGAGACATTCCACTGTACTAGCGGAGGGCACTTAATTAAGCAACATTCCTTAATAACATTTCCATGAAAATCCTTAAGAGATAAAATAGCATGCAAACAAGACCTCATGCTTTGAGGTCTTCACCCATCTAGCCTTCTACAGCCAAGTCTGGGTTGAATCTCTCGTCCACTGAGCTGTTTGAAGACTCATAACTATGAAGATTCTAGTTTACTCTTCAGATAAACATACTTAACAATGAAAAGAATAAACTTGACAAGTTTAAATATGCTCTATGACCACACTCATTAATAATGCATTTTGTACTATATAATGTTAAAATTCTACATCAACTTGTCTTGCTATTTTTAAAGTTAGCTTACCTCTTCTTAAGCAAAGTACAAGCTATGTTTAAAATAAATATATTATTATTTATATCACAGCGATGATCAGTAATTTCAAGAATGATTTTGCAAACTGTTGATCACTTACTTCTTATGTCAATCAAACAATATCAATATTTACAATAGATGATAACAAGTAGTTATATTTCATTAAATTAAAGGGTGACCAGTGGAGTTCATCTATTATAATTACACCATGATGATGGTCAGCAAACTTTAACTTACTAATAATACTCATCATATGATGACAGTCATACAGTTTTACAATATCACTTACACCAATGTGATGACCAGCTTTAAACTCTACTTTTTTCCTGTCCTGTTCCACTTGAACTTTTTCCTTCTTCTCTGCTATCTACAAATCAAAATAATGTTGTTGTTGATACTATGCTTACAAAATATATTTCAATTAAATATTGAACAAACATGCAATCAGACAAATATAAAAATTTTTTGTACACAATGTCTTTTATACTTACATATATGTGTATGTACTTATTTCCCAAATTTATATATTAACTGTTACACTTTACACACGTTTTCATTAAAAGAATGTAATAAAGATCTAAATTGTTATAAGTCAATAAAGTCTTGTGTATAAAAAATCTAAACAACTTAAAACAATGACAACAACTTATGTACATTTTTATGAAAATATATTAAAAGTATACTATCCTTCATAAACATAAAGAGAGGAAGACAAAAGTACAAAATATGAAATTCAATAAGTAAACTTGGATTGAAGTGTGGATAGACAGAGAATAAAATACTTTTCCATGCCAAAATGTTTAAAATGAAATTCTTGTCAAGTTAGACCTAAGAGCTGCTCTCTTGAAGTACACAATGTAATGACACAATTGTAAAAATTAGATATAATACAACAATATATTATAAAACACACACAGAACACAATTTTATAAATTACATAGAGCAAGATGTAATTTTATGAATGCATACAGATAACAATTTATGTACAGGAAATATAACTGTATAAAATTATGATATTATTCAATAATAATGTAATAACAAAGTATTCAGAGAAAACTTATGTCTAAACTTTACACCAACTTGAATATAAGACTGTTTAGTGGAGGTAGTGTTACTAATTAATTTACTTTGTAACTCACTGATGTTGAGGCTATTGAACACTGTGTTTACAATCCAGTGATGTCAAGACTGTGATATATGTATAAATAACTATAACTAGATGAATGAAAAAAGAGTAAAAGTCACATGAGAGAGAACTGTCACAGAAAAGTTAGACTTTGTAAAGTTAACTGTTGTGGAAGTGAATGGTTGGTAGGTTAGGGTGACATTTAAAGTTTAAAAGAGATAAGGAGAATATTATGTCTCATAAAAGGGTGTTCTAAACCAATTGAACCCACATATGTGGACTTCAACAAAAGAAAGATGATAATTGGAAGTACAAAAAACAGAATAATACTGAAAGTTAAGGATACAACCGTAGTAGCTCATGTGATATCATGATACCACTGTGATTAAAAGACATAAAAGTTTAGCTTGTCAACTGAATTCTAAAACTGTTGAATTGGCTTAAGTGGACTTTGGACAATAAAAGAAAACTGTATAGTGTCTTAGATACAAATATTATCTCCATAGTGTAAATAATTTTGTACATACATTTAACTTGTTTCAAACATATATTATTTTAAAAAAACAAGTGGAGTGCATGTTGTTAATTTTTTGTCAATTTCACTGCCAGCAAGTCAGAGATACCTACTGTAGAAAATTTTGTGGTCCAACACACTTATAAATTTACATTACTATTAAGTACGTTTACAACATTTGGTAAGCCACAGCCATGATTACACAGTGGTAAGTTGTGTTAGAAGAAAATGAGAAGGACAGTGGAAATAAATACCAATATGTGCACAACTATAGTAAAAGTGCAAATAGCATGGAGATTACATGATATATAACCATGTCAAATTTTGATAAAAGAATGGAAAGAGGAGAGATATCTTCATGGATAGACCAGGAAAGATAGGCCTTGTGCAACACAACAACATGGTATCCAGCTAAAGTGAAGCCCTTTCAGATACCTTATGCAATGAAATACAGTGGAGCGCCGTTAAGATGCAGTATTTGGAGGGTCAACCTGCTTAACCACGGCTTAAGTGGTCTGCGGCTAAAACCTTTGTGACTGAAAAGCCGAAGTCGCTAACAGCTCAGAAACTGAAGTGATGTCTATTGGGTTTGTGGGTAATATTTATACAATTCCATAAAAATATTGGATTATCGAATTAAAAATAATACTTTAATTATTGATCACTTTTTCACGGATTTACCGCGGATTAAGTTTAATGTATGGAGAGGTGTGATTCGGTAACAATGGCGGCCTCCATAAAGCTGGCATACAGGGCAGATAAGGTAGATTAACGGTCAATTTCTACTGTAATATATTCTATTTATTTCCCAAATGAAAGCAAATCCTTTTTAAATATCTCCTTGAAGTTATAAAGCCAGGATTAAATTCGTAAGCCACGTTTTTGCACTTTCTTAAATTAGCGGTGAGCCGCGATAATCCTCGCTCATATTTGTCATGTCAGTGTCAACGACAAGGAGAGTGTGAGAAACTTTAAAAAGCCAGGTAGTAGATTTAATACATCAAAAATTCTGGGACAAGACTTGCTACAGCGGCTTAAGCAATTTCACGGTTTAATGGCGCTCCACTGTAGCTTACAAAGCAGGAAGCTGAGGCAATGTTGGAAGCTGGAATTGTTAAGCCTTCAAATTTAGCCTACCATTTACCAGTTTTAATCACAAAAATTAGAGATAGGTTAACTGTTTCTAAATAAATTTCCAAAAGCTGAATCTTGTGATGAAGTTCAACTCTGAAACTATGAACAACCTAGAAATTATAAGGTCAGGTTCTCTTCAAAGATCAACCTCAGTAAAGGTTATTGCCAAATCCTAATGAAGACAGGATTTACAGAGAAGACAGCATTTTTAATACTAGATGGATTTACCAATTTCAGCAGGTGCCAAGTCAACTCTGCAGAAACATTCAACTGTATGATAAGGATGATGCTGTGCAACACCACCAATATCAAGCACTATGCAGATGCCATCCTGACACTGTGAAATGGGATAACAACAAAATGTTTTGTTACCAACTGGAATATAGAAAGTTTAATAACTAAAATATCAGAAAGCTCACAAATAAGTCTGTTTTTAATATTTATACATTATGAGTGTCAGTATCAGTTTTTTTAAATAGATGAATGTGTTTCATGGTAACCACAAGTTTCATCACATGTTAAGTATACCATCACTGAGATGTTTTGAGAGAACAAACCAAATGCATCACCTTTTACAGTTACAAATTTGTATATGATCTATACATGTCTGACTGTCAAGTTTTTAAATGACAAAAATGTATTTTCTGTGTGTTTAATGCTTAAAAACAACATTAAATAGAAATATTTTATAACTTATGTACTTTCCATCCAAGTGGTATAGTAAACAAGTTAGAAAATCTTGATTTTCTGTATTAGAACTTACTATATTAGTGGGGGGTTTCTTCTTAAAAATGCTTAACAAGTTTACAATTTTTGTAAATTAGTTCTGTTTAAGGATTTAAACATCTACAGTTTGTATTTATTACCACCAGTTAAGAGTACTTATGAAAGAAGCAAAAATTATGCAAAGGACAACATTAAATAATGTTCCTCTTCTTTTTTTGTTACTAAATCCCTAATAATCTCATTAGATAAGAATTGTGTGCCCTACTTTGTGGAAAATAATTCCTTGAATTCCTTGAACTGATCAATTACACTCAACCCATTAGTACCACACCTTTTATAACCCATACAAGAAAAGCACATGCTTACTTCTTAACATTTTTCAACCACAACATTATTCTAACGTGGTATCATTTTTAATTTTTTCTTTCACTCTTTTTTTTTTCACTAATTTTTAAATTACCCTTAATTTCACATAACAGCCTTCATCTTTTTAACAGTTGCCATTTTTAGTTAAACAATTTATTTATCTTCATTATTTGAACAAAATAAACATACTAGAACATTACTTAATAAATATTTACAACATCACAATATTTTGCAATTTCCTACCATATTCACCAAATAGTAAAATTGTACAATTTGATGACAGTATTTTATTTGGTGAACATATTAAAAATATGTTTACAAACACTGCAACTTAATAAAATCATAATGTGTTTATTAAAAAGTAAAAACAGTAATTAGAAACAGAGCATCAACAAAATAACTTTATTATGCTTTAAGCAATCTCAAGTTATGCAACCTCTTTGCTTCATACAATATACATTTCAGTGTGTAGGTATATTATTAAACTTGAAGATGACAAAACCTTTTCCAAACACTATACATTCATTATCATGTTAAACTTTTAATAAGATTTGTTATCAGTTCAACCCATCTTTAAACTGTATAAGCTTACTTACCTTATGCAAAGTTATCATATATTTTCTCTTTGAATAAAACTAAAACTATAGCTTTAAAATATATATAATTTTATACACAAATACATTCAGAATTCACAACAAAGGGAACAGAAAAGAAACTTTACAAAGCTATAAAAAACAACCTATATTTTAACTTTATCAACACATGATAGTCTATGTGCTATATCCAAGCATATTTAAACTTTCTCAACAACTGTTATCATAGCAAGAATAGTTTCTCTTTCTTTCTTTTATGAAGAGGGGGTCCAATTAGACTTCTAGTAGTTTAATTAATAAGTGTACATCACATTCATTGTTTTTATTATTTATACTTATGTGTTACAAGTAATTAGTGATAAAATTAATTAGAAAGTCTATTATTATTAGTTCATATAGGTTGTAATGAACAATTTAAAATCTATATCTTTATTTCTACCAATGTGATCAATTAGAAAATAAAAACAAACATTTAAAAACTTTAATTGAAATAAATTATTATATTTTGAAAGGAAAACCACGTCTACAACTATATTCACATTTTAATGTTTGCAAGCATCACATCTGTTTTCAATTCTTTTTTGTCACTTGCATTTTTACTTATTTTGGATACCAACAGTACTAAAACATTTGTCAGGAACATTATAACTTTCAAACAATGAAAAACAGATTTTAAAGTAGGCATATGTTACAAGAGCTACAAGTGTCATAAATATAAGGGCTACAAATGATGTAAGAAATAATAACTACAAATAGTTATTTCAAAATTTGGGTTGAAATAAAGTTTTTTATTATCATTTAGAGAAAAAAGGTAATTTTTTTCTAACTTCATTACCAAAATGTCTGGTGCATATAGCTTAGTTGCTTTGCACCGTAAATTGCCAAGCTAACCAACCAACAATGAAAATGTCTAAACCCCTCCATTATGCATTATAAATTCCGAAAAATAGCACTTTCTTTAAGGAAAACAAATCTCCATAAAGTCTAGAATGCATGCACACTGTTAATTTCTGGATAAAAACCAAGGCCTGATAATTTACCAGGGAAACATTAAGTTGATGTTCATATTATTGTATTCATAAGTCAATGGCTGAAGCTACACCTGACTGTTATAGATTCAAAATAAACTAAATTCAAATAAATAATAATAAAGGTAATTAATAGACCAATCAAACAGATACTGAAACCTCATATTTATTTTCAATACTATTGACTGTTTTCCTAATTAAATGAAGGGGGAAAATGGAGGGAGGAGTTAAGACCCCACAGATAAAAACATTAAATGATACAGGTATTACTTTAAAAAAAAAACAGCTAGAAGGGATGGGGTTTCAACTCCCTTGATCTCTACCTTAAATTAATGCCTATTCAAATATAATATTAAACAATATTATTATTAATCTCTGAAAAATGTGCATAATGTTTACCCCTATGGATCCCTTCACCTCACCTGCATTCTCTCATACATAACTGAAGAACACAGTTATTAAATACTAAAAATATGAATGACTGGACCACTTGGGCTCCTGCTCTAAATGTGCTCACACTAATACAACTTTAAATAATAGTGATACAATTGTAAAGCAAAAACATCACACAGTGTGAAAAAAAAATCAAAATACAATAAATTTACACCTAATTATTTAAATAGCCAGAGTTGACAGTCAATGGTTCAAAATTGGTGCAGTGATAGATAGCTTCTGTAGCTTTGCAATAACAATGACAGGAATAGTAAATTTAATGGCAATGGAAGTCATAAAGCATCCCCACACCTGCCTCTTATGCAAGTTTGTACCTAACAAATATTTTGATCATCTGGATATTTGGAATAACTAGAAACATTAATTTCAATTAGTTTATTACTTTCATGACAACTGATTTAATCATAATTTTGATTGATTGCTAAAATAAGTATCACAAACTCTTATTTTGATTGGTTAACTGACTCAGTTCTTCTGCAAGCAGATGCATGTTAACATCACATAAGCAAAGAAATCAAGTTTTACTAATGAAGACAATTAAACTTAAAATGAAAAACATTTTATAACATACAATACATAAGGCAAGACATGAACTAGTAAATGTTGTTACTAGTATATGGATGCGGGCAGTGTGTATGGGTAAGAAGTTTCACTGATCTCTCAGTTCCCACTAAAGTGAATACATACAAGTTTGATCCATAGTTCACATCCCCACAAAGATAGAATACATTTAACTGCAAGAAATGTGAGGTGAAGAACATGTGAACTGCTTGCTCCAAACCTGAAAAGGAGAAGGCTGGGCCCAAATGAGGTTGAAAAGAAGAAAACTACCCAAATGAATGGGTTATTGAGAGGAGATAAGAATGGATTTCTCCCACTATCATGAGGAATCCTCCCTCTATTGTATCTTGTAGAATCAGTGGAGTGTGGTCTATGGACTGTGAATGAGTAGAAGCAAACATTATCTAGTTATTCATAGAGAGAAGAGCACAAATTATCATAGAGTGAAAAAGAATTGAGGTTTGTCCAAACAAACAGGAAAGTCCTGAAATGGAAAACATGATTTAGGGCAATGAAGTGGACACTGTGGGGAAGAATTTTAAATTGTGGATTATGAAGGGAAAATGGTTTAGCACATGATTAACAATTTTGAAAAATAAAATAATTATATGTTACTAGTAGTAATAATTGCAACTTACAAACAATCTAGGCTAAACATACCTAGTTAAATTACTAATAATGAACTAACAAAGCCATGAAATCTGTTGAGACCACAAAGTATGTAAGATTAATGTACTTGCAAAGTGATTAAATGTATCTAGTAATAACACAATTAATAATCAACATCTCATTTATAATTCGTTTAAAATAACTTAGATGATAAAGAACATATAAATATCTAACTTACCAAAATCCATACATTAATGACATGAAATACTCAATTCTCCCATGTGTAAATAAGAGTAAAGCCACACAAATGACATCTGAGTCACAACTACCACAGGTATATCAACCAGATTTGAGGTATGGTAAAGTTTATCAACATGTACCGGTCCCCTGGTAGTACTGGTATCAACAGAAACAAAAGTATGAGAAGAGCAATTCTCTCCCAAAGCAAACAACTTGGAAGCATGAAAAGTAGTGGAAAACTAAAACTCTTGAAATGGTGTGGAATATGACAGGCTAAAATAAAAAGTGTTAAAAACAAAGAAAAACAGAGAGTCCAAATGTCTTCTTATTGATTACATTCTTACTTAGAAACATTGTTTTACTGAAAAGAAGAAGAAATCACTGGCTAAACCCATGAATCTAATTTCCTGAGAATTAAAGTCCGTAGATAACTTTGAACTAAATTCCTGGGAAATCTTACCAGTAGCATGTTCAGCTGTAATGGGAATTTCTATAGTCAATACACTGATCACATATTACTGCAGCAGTAATTTGGTTTATCAACATATTAGATACCCAGAGCTCTCATAAATGTGAACAAATCTCAATGTAAGACTCAGGGAAAAGAGGAAAAATACCAAAGACAGGAATTTTGTTTCTTTTGTTGTTGTGGTTTTACTTCTGAAAATATTTTTGACTATTTGAAAGCTGCAGGAATATTCTTCTATGACATCATATGTTTATTCTGGTTTATCAAGTGCAGTAAGGAATAATTAACTGATTGAAATCCAAATTTTTTATTAGATAAAAATTCATCTTGACCAAAAAATATAGAATTTAAATTTTTTATATTTGAAAAGAAAGATACCCTTAACAGAATTAGATTTATCTACATTAATTTTCTAAAAGGTAAACTGAAGATGGAGATTTAAACTCTTAAAATGCTTCAGTAGTCTAACACTAATAATGCAAACACATAAAACCATACAGTTGAGTTAAAAGACCTTTACACTTCACGTTTTTAACAGATAATAGATGCATAGATAAAAAAATAAACTACATTACCTTCATCTCTCAAGTCTACATAAATACTCTTCTTTTCACTCTTATTTTCAACATCATCGTGGGAAAACTTGCATTTGTGTCCTTTCTTACACTGTTCTTACTTATAAAAAACATACAGTACAGATTTAGGATCAGTTCCTGAAATTAAAATAGTTATATCACCTTTCTGCAAGAGATGAATGTAACTGAACTGTAGCCTTGTTGAGAGTAACAAGATAAAACACTTCAATGATGTAGTGTGTGATTTACATAAAGCAGACTTTGAACACTTGTTTTGATTCACCCTAATAATATCAGTGACTTAACTGTTGAAAAACACAAAAATTATGAAAACTAATTTAATATTAAAGATAGCTATGTACAGTAAAAGAATTCATGCTTTCAGTTAATATGTTCACAATACTTGTACCACACACTTGTTACATAAGTTGTTTTAATTTTTAAAGTTATAAAAACAGATAAAATGTACCAACATGCATTTTTAAAATGTATAAAAATAACATTCAATGAAGTTACAGTAATATAATAGCTTATGCTTTTTGTTTTGAATGAGGTGTAGCTATGTAAATAATTTCATTGTACTTATAAAGCCAATTATTGTTGGTTAGTCACAATTATCTACCTGATTTATGTCTCTCTAAGTGTTATAACTGCAGAACTCATATGGAATAAAACTGTATTTCTTTCCAACCACTCCTTAACCTCAATTTGCATGTTTTTACACTTTATATGCTGTTTTAACCGTATTACAAGAATCCTTCTTTTAAACTGGATCAAACTTTAATTCGCATGTTTATACACTTTATATTTAGTTTTAACCGTATTACAGGAATTCTTCTTTTTAACTACTTCAAACCGGATTAATCATATTCCAACCTGATCAAACCGGTTCTTACCTCAATTCACATGTTTTTACACTTTATATGCTGTTTTGATTTATTACAAGAATTTTCTTTTAAACCGGTTTTAATCGGTTTTTACCGGATCAAACAGGTTCTAACCTCAATTCGCATGTATTTACACTATATATGCTGTTTTGACCGTATTATTCTTTTAAACCGGATTTAACTTGTTAATACCTCAATTTGCATATTTATATTCTATTTTGACCATACTACATGAAATCTTCTTTTAAACCGGTTTTAACCGGTTCCAACCTCAATTTGCATGTTTTCACACTTTATATGCTGTTTTGACCATACTACAAGAAATCTTCTTTTAAAACGGCTTTAACCGGTTCTAACCTCAATTCGCATGTTTTTACACTATATATGCTGTTTTGACCGTATACTTTTTTTAACCCGGATTTAATTGGTTCCTATCTTAATTTGCATATTTATATTCTGTTTTGACCGTACTACATGAATTCTTCTTTTAAACCGGTTTTAACCATTTCCCACCGGATAAAACCGGTTCTTACCTCAATTCGCATGTTTTTACACTTTATATGCTGTTTTAACCGTATTACAAGAAATCTTCTTTTAAACTGGATCAAACCTTAATTCGCATGTTTATACACTTTATATTCTGTTTTAACCGTATTACAGGAATTCTTCTTTTTAACTAGTTCAAACCGGATTAATCATGTTCCAACCTGATCAAACCGGTTCTTACCTCAATTCACATGTTTTTACACTTTATATGCTGTTTTGATTTATTACAAGAATTTTCTTTTAAACCGGTTTTAATCGGTTTTTACCGGATCAAACAGGTTCTAACCTCAATTCGCATGTTTTTACACTTTATATGCTGTTTTAACCGTATTACAAGAATTCTTCTTTTAAACCGGTTTTAACGGGATCAAACCGTTTCTAACATCAATTTGCATGTATTTACACTATGTATGCTGTTTTAACCGTATTATTCTTTTAAACCGGATTTAACTTGTTAATACCTCAATTTGCATATTTATATTCTATTTTGACCATACTACATGAAATCTTCTTTTAAACCGGTTTTAACCGGTTCCAGCCTCAATTTGCATGTTTTCACACTTTATATGCTGTTTTGACCATACTACAAGAAATCTTCTTTTAAAACGGTTTTAACCGGTTCTAACCTCAATTCGCATGTTTTTACACTATATATGCTGTTTTGACCGTATTCTTTTTTTAACCCGGATTTAATTGGTTCCTATCTTAATTTGCATATTTATATTCTGTTTTGACCGTACTACATGAATTCTTCTTTTAAACCGGATTTAACCGGTTCCAACTTCAATTTGCATATTTTTATACTTTATATGCTGTTTTGACCGTGTTACAAGAATTCTTATTTTCATCCGGTTTTAATCGGTTCAAAAAGGATCAAACCGGTTCCAACTTCAATTTGTATGTTTTCACACTTTATATGCTGTTTTGACCGTGTTATAAAATTATTCTTTTAAACCGGTTTTAATCGGTTCCAACAGGATCAAAGGAGTTCTAACCTCAATTCGCATGTGTTTACACTTTATATGCTGTTTTAACCGTATTACAAGAATTCTTCTTTTAAACCGGATCAAATCGATTTCAACTGGATCAAACCGGTTCTAACCTCAATTACCATGTTTTTACACTTTATATGCTGTTTTAACTGTATTACAAGAATGCTTCTTTTAAACCGGATGAAACCTCAATTCGGATGTTTTTACACTTTATATTCTGTTTTAACCGTATTACAGGAATTCTTCTTTTTAACTAGTTCAAACCGGATTAATCATGTTCCAACCTGATCAAACCGGTTCTTACCTCAATTCACATGTTTTTACACTTTATATGCTGTTTTGATTTATTACAAGAATTTTCTTTTAAACCGGTTTTAATCGGTTTTTACCGGATCAAACAGGTTCTAACCTCAATTCGCATGTTTTTACACTTTATATGCTGTTTTAACCGAAATACAAGTATTCTTCTTTTAAACCGGTTTTAATCGGCTCCAACCGGATCAAATCGATTTTAATATCAATTTGCATGTTTTTACACTTGATATGCTCTTTTGATATTATTAAAATAATTCTTCTTTTAAACCGGATTAAACTGGTTTCTACCTCAATTTGCATATTTATATTCTGTTTTGACCGTATTACAAGAATTCTTCTTTTAAACCGGATCAAACCGGTACTAACCTCAATTTCCATGTTTTTACATTTTATATGCTGTTTTAACTATTTCAAGAATCCTTCTTTTAAACCGGATCAAACCTCAATTCGAATGTTTTTACACTTTATATGCTCTTTTGATTTTATTAAAAGAATTCTTTTTTTAAACCGCATTAAACTGGTCCCTACCTCAATTTGCATATTTATATTCTGTTTTGACCGTACTACATGAATTCTTCTTTTAAACCGGATTTAACCGGTTCCAACTTCAATTTGCATATTTTTATACTTTATATGCTGTTTTGACCGTGTTACAAGAATTCTTATTTTCATCCGGTTTTAATCGGTTCAAAAAAGGATCAAACCGGTTCCAACTTCAATTTGTATGTTTTCACACTTTATATGCTGTTTTGACCGTGTTATAAAATTATTCTTTTAAACCGGTTTTAATCGGTTCCAACAGGATCAAAGGAGTTCTAACCTCAATTCGCATGTGTTTACACTTTATATGCTGTTTTAACCGTATTACAAGAATTCTTCTTTTAAACCGGATCAAATCGATTTCAACTGGATCAAACCGGTTCTAACCTCAATTACCATGTTTTTACACTTTATATGCTGTTTTAACTGTATTACAAGAATGCTTCTTTTAAACCGGATGAAACCTCACTTCGCATGTTTTTACACTTTATATGCTCTTTTGACCGCATTAGAAAAAAAACCTTCTTTTAAACCGGTTTTAACCGGTTCTAACCTCAGTTCGGATGTTTTTACACTTTATATTCTGTTTTAACCGTATTACAGGAATTCTTCTTTTTAACTAGTTCAAACCGGATTAATCATGTTCCAACCTGATCAAACCGGTTCTTACCTCAATTCACATGTTTTTACACTTTATATGCTGTTTTGATTTATTACAAGAATTTTCTTTTAAACCGGTTTTAATCGGTTTTTACCGGATCAAACAGGTTCTAACCTCAATTCGCATGTTTTTACACTTTATATGCTGTTTTAACCGAAATACAAGTATTCTTCTTTTAAACCGGTTTTAATCGGCTCCAACCGGATCAAATCGATTTTAATATCAATTTGCATGTTTTTACACTTGATATGCTCTTTTGATATTATTAAAAGAATTCTTCTTTTAAACCGGATTAAACTGGTTTCTACCTCAATTTGCATATTTATATTCTGTTTTGACCGTATTACAAGAATTCTTCTTTTAAACCGGATCAAACCGGTACTAACCTCAATTTCCATGTTTTTACATTTTATATGCTGTTTTAACTATTTCAAGAATCCTTCTTTTAAACCGGATCAAACCTCAATTCGAATGTTTTTACACTTTATATGCTTTTTTGATTTTATTAAAAGAATTCTTTTTTTAAACCGCATTAAACTGGTCCCTACCTCAATTTGAATATTTATATTCTGTTTTGACCGTACTTCAAGAATACTTCTTTTAAACCGGTTCCAACGGGATCAAACCGTTTCTAACATCAATTTGCATGTTTTTACACTATATATGCTGTTTTGACCGTATTCTTCTTTTAACTCGGATTTAACTGGTTCGTATCTCAATTTGCATATTTATATTCTGTTTTGACCGTACTACATGAAATCTTCTTTTAAACCGGTTTTAACCGATTCTAACCTCAATTTGCATGTTTTCACACTTTATATGCTGTTTTGACCGTGTTACAAGAATTCTTCTGTTAAACCGGTTTTAATCAGTTTTAACCGGATCAAATAGGTTCTAACCTCAATTTGCATGTTTTTACCATTTATATGCTGTTTTGACCTTATTACAAGAATTCTTCTGTTAAACCGGTTTTAACCTGTTCCAAACGGATGAAACCGTTACTAACCTCAATGTATATATTTTTACACTTTATATGCTGTTTTAACCAAATTACAAGAATTCTTGTATTAAATCGGTTTTAACAGGTTGCAACCGGATCAAACCAGTACTAACCTCACTACGCTTGTTTTTACACTTTATATGCTGTTTTAACCATATTAGAAGAATACTTCTTTTGAACCTGTTTTAACCGGATCAAACCGGTTCTAACCTCAATTCGCATGTTTTACCCTTTGTATGCTCTTTTGATTTTATTAAAAGAATTCTTCTTTTAAACCGGATTAAACTGGTTCCTACATCAATTTGCACATTTATATTCTGTTTTGACAGTACTACAAGAAATCTTCTTTTGAACAGGTTTTAAACGGTTCCAACCTGATCAAACCGGTATTAACCTCAATTTGCATGTTTTTACACTTTATATCCTGCTTTGACCGAATTACAAGAATTCTTCTTTGAAACAGGATCAAATCGGTTCTATCCTCAATTCGCATGTTTTTACACTTTATATGCTGTTTTAACAGTATTACAAGAAGTCTTCTTTTAAACCAAATCAAACCAGTTTTATCCTCAATTTGCGTGATTTTACACTTTATATGCTGTTTTAACCGTATTACAGTAGTTCTTCTATTAAACCGGATTAAACCAGTTCCCAAAGGATCAAACCGGTTCTAACCTCAATTCGCATGTTTTTACACTTTATATGCTGTTTTAACCGTATTACAAGAATCCTGCTTTTAAACCGGTTCAAACCTGATCAATCCTCAATTCGCATGTTTTTACACTTTATATGCTCTTTTGACTGCCTTACAAGAAGTCTTTTAAACCGGTTTTATCCTCAATTTGCATGTGTTTACTATTTATATGCTCTTTTGATTTTATTAAAAGAATTCTTCTTTTAAACCGGATTAAACTGGTTCCTACCTCAATTTGCATATTTATATACTGTTTTGACCGTACTACAAGAAATCTTCTTTTAAACCGGTTTTAACCGGTTCCAACCTGATCAAACCGGTTCCAACATCAATTCGCATCTGTTTACATTTTACATGCTGTTTTAACAATATTACAAGAATTCTTCTTTTAAACCGGATCAAACTGGATTAATCTGGTTCCAACCAAATCAAACCGGTTCAATCCCCAATTTCCATGTTTTTACACTTTATATGCTGTTTTAACCGTATAACAAGAATCCTTCTTTTAATTCGGATCTAACCGATTTCAATCGGATCAAACCTCAATTCACATGTTTTTACACTTTATATGCTCTTTTCACCGCCTTCCCAGAAATCTTTTAAACCGGTTTTAACCGGTTCCAGCCGGATCAAACCTGTTTTAAACTCAATTCGCATATTTTTATATTTTATATCCTGTTTGGACTTTATTACAAGAATTCTTCTTTCAAACCGGATTTAACCGGTTCCAAATGGATCAAACTGGTTTTAACCTTAATTCGCATGTTTTTACACTTTATATGCTGTTTTGACCGTATTACAAGAATTCTTCTTTTAAACCGGTTTTAACCGGATATAACCTAAATTTGCATGTTTTACCCTTTGTATGCTCTTTTGATTTTATTAAAAAAATTCTTCTTTTAAACCGGATCAAACCGGTTTTAACCTCAATTTGCATGTTTTTACACTTTATATGCTGTTTTAACCGTATGACAGGAATTCTTTTTTTAAACTGGTTTTATCCGGTTCCAACCTGATCAAACCGGTTTAAACCTCAATTTGCATGTTTTTACACTTTATATGCTGTTTTAACCAAATTCCAAGAATTCTTCTTTTAAACCGGTTATAACAGGTTTCAACCAGATCAAACTGGTTCTAACCTCAATTCGCATGTTTTTTCCTGTTATATGCTGTTTTGACTGTATTACAAGAATTCTTCTTTTAAACCGGATCAAACCGGTTCTAACCTCAATTCGCATGTTTCTACACTTTACATGTTGTTTTAACCGTATTACAAGAATTCTTCTTTTAAACCGGTTCCAACTGGATTAATCTGGTTCCAACTTTTTTTTTTACTTTATATGCTGTTTTCATTGTATTACAAGAATTCTTCTTTTAAACCGGATCAAACTGCTTTAAACTGGATCAAACCGATTCTAACCTCAATTCGCATATTTTTACACTTTAGATGCTGATTTTGACTTTATTAGAAGAATTCTTCTTTTAAACCGGTTTTAATCAGTTTCCACCAGATCAAACAGGATCTAACCTCAATTTGCATGTTTTTTCCTGTTATATGCTGTTTTGACTGTATTACAAGAATTCTTCTTTTAAACCGGATCAAACCGGTTCTAACCTCACTTCGCATGTTTTTACATTTTATATGCTGTTTTAACCGTATTACAAGAATTCTTCTTTTGAACCGATTTTAACCGGTTACAACCGGATCAAACCGGTAATAACCTCAATTTGCAAGTTTTTATACTTTATATGCTGTTTTGACCGTATTACAAGAATTCTTCTTTTAAACCGGTTCCAACCGAATCAAACCGGTACTAACCGATTTCAACCGGATCAAACGGGTTCTATCTTCAATTCGCATGTTTTCACAGTTTATATGCTGTTTTAACCGTATTAATAAAATTCTTCTTTTAAACAAGTTTTAACCGGTTTCCACCGGATCATATAGTTTCTAACCTCAATTCGCATGTTTTTACACATTATTTGCTGTTTTGACCGTATTACAAGAATTGTTCTTTAGAACCGGTTTTAACCGATTCCAACCGGATCGAACCGGAAAAACCTCATGTTGCAAGTTTTTAATCTTTATATGCTGTTTTGACCGTATTACAAGAATTCTTCTTTTAAACCTGATCAAACCGGTTCAAACCTCAATTCGCATGTTTTTACACTTTATATGCTGTTTTAACCGTATTATAAGAATTCTTCTTTTAAACCGGTTCTAATCGGTCCCAACCAGATCAAATCTATTTTAATATCAATTTTCATGATTTTACACTTAATAGGCTCTTTTGATTTTATTAAAAGAATTCTTCTTTTAAACCGGATTAAACTGGTTCCTACCTCAATTTGCATATTTATATTCTGTTTTGACCGTACTACAAGAATGCTTTTTTTAAACCTATTCCAACGGGATCAAACCGGTTCCAACATCAATTTACATGTTTTTACACTATATATGCTGTTTTGACCGTATTCTTCTTTTAAACCGGATTTAACTGGTTCCCACCTCAATTTGCATATTTATATTCTTTTTTGACCGTACTACAAGAAATCTTCTTTTAAACCGGTTTTAACCGGTTGCAACCTGATCAAACCGGTTCTAACCTCAATTCGCATATTTTTACACTTTATATTCTGTTTTGACTTTATTAGAAGAATTCTTCTTTTAAACCGGTTTTAATCAGTTTCCACCGGATCAAACAGGTTCTAACCTCAATTCGCATGTATTTACACTATATATGCTGTTTTGACCGTGTTACAAGAATTCTTCTTTTAAACTGGTGTTAACCGGTTCAAAAAGGATTAAACTGGTTGTAACCTCAATTTGCATATTTTTACACTTTATATGCTGTTTTCACCGTATTACAAGAATTCTTCATTTAAACCGGATTAAACTGATTTAAACTGGATCAAACAGGATCAATACTCAATTCGCATGTTTTTACACTTTATATGCTCTTTTGATTTTATTAAAAGAATTCTTCTTTTAAACCGGTATAAACTGGTTCCTACCTCAATTTGCATATTTATATTCTGTTTGACCGTACGACAAGAAAATTTCTTTTAAACCGGTTTTAACCGTTTCCAACATGATCAAACCCGTTCTAACCTAAATTCGCATGTTTTTACACTTTATATGCTGTTTTAACCGTATTATAAGAATTCTTCTGTTAAACCGATTTTAACCAGTGCCAACCAGATCAAATCTATTTTAATATCAATTTGCATGATTTTACACTTTATATGCTCTTTTGATTTAATTAAAATAATTTTTCTTTTAAACCGGATTAAACTGGTTCCTACCACAAATTGCATATTTATATTCTGTATTGACTGTACCGCAAGAAATCTTTTTTTAAACAGGTTTTAACCGGTTCCAACCTAATCAAACCGGTTCTAACCTCAATTCGCATGTTTTTACACTTTATATGCTGTTTTCACTTTATTACAAGAATTCCTCTTTGAAACCGGTTTTAACCGGTTTCCACCGGATCATATAGTTTCTAACCTCAATTCGCATGTTTTTACACTTTATTTGCTGTTTTGACGGTATTACAAGAATTGTTCTTTAGAACCGGTTTTAACCGATTCCAACCGGATCGAACCGGAATAACCTCAAGTTGCAAGTTTTTAATCTTTATATGCTGTTTTTACCGTATTACAAGAATTTTTCTTTTAAACCTGATCAAACCGGTTCAAACCTCAATTCGCATGTTTTTACACTTTATATGCTGTTTTAACCGTATTATAAGAATTCTTCTTTTAAACCGGTTTTAATCGGTCCCAACCAGATCAAATCTATTTTAATATCAATTTGCATGATTTTACACTTAATAGGCTCTTTTGATTTTATTAAAGGAATTCTCCTTTTAAACCGGATTAAACTGGTTCCTACCTCAATTTGCATCTTTATATTCTGTTTTGACCGTACTACAAGAATGCTTTTTTAAAACCTATTCCAACGGGATGAAACCGGTTCCAACATCAATTTGCATGTTTTTACACTATATATGCTGTTTTGACCGTATTCTTCTTTTAAACCGGATTTAACTGGTTCCTACCTCAATTTGCATATTTATATTCTGTTTTGACCGTACTACAAGAAATCTTCTTTTAAACCGGTTTTAACCGGTTCCAACCTGATCAAACCGGTTCTAACCTCAATTCGCATATTTTTACACTTTATATGCTGTTTTGACTTTATTAGAAGAATTTTTCTTTTAAACCGGTTTTAATCAGTTTCCACCGGATCAAACAGGTTCTAACCTCAATTTTCATGTTTTTAAAATTTATATGCTGTTTTGACCGTATTACAAGAATTCTTCTGTTAAACCGGTTTTAACCTGTTCCAAACGGATGAAACCGTTACTAACCTCAATGTATATATTTTTACACTTTATATGCTGTTTTAACCAAATTACAAGAATTCTTCTATTAAACCGGTTTTAACAAATTGCAACCGGATCAAACCAGTACTAACCTCACTACGCTTGTTTTTACACTTTATATGCTGTTTTAACCATATTAGAAGAATACTTCTTTTGAACCGGATTTAACCGGATCAAACCGGTTCTAACCTCAATTCGCATGTTTTACCCTATGTATGCTCTTTTGATATTATTAAAAGAATTCTTCTTTTAAACCGGATTAAACTGGTTCCTACATCAATTTGCACATTTATATTCTGTTTTGACAGTACTACAAGAAATCTTCTTTTGAACAGGTTTTAAACGGTTCCAACCTGATCAAACCGGTATTAACCTCAATTTGCATGTTTTTACACTTTATATCCTGCTTTGACCGAATTACAAGAATTCTTCTTTGAAACAGGATCAAACCGGTTCTATCCTCAATTCGCATGTTTTTACACTTTATATGCTGTTTTAACAGTATTACAAGAAGTCTTCTTTTAAACCAAATCAAACCAGTTTTATCCTGAATTTGCATGATTTTACACCTTATATGCTGTTTTAACCAAATTACAAGAAATTTTCTTTTAAATCGGTTTTAACAGGTTCCAACCGGATCAAACCGGTTCTAACCTCAATTCGCATCTGTTTACATTTTACATGCTGTTTTAACAATATTACAAGAATTGTTCTTTTAAACCGGATCAAACTGGATTAATCTGGTTCCAACCAAATCAAACCGGTTTAATCCCCAATTTCCATGTTTTTACACTTTATATGCTGTTTTAACCGTATAATAAGAATCCTTCTTTTAATTCGGATCTAACCGATTTCAATCGGATCAAACCTCAATTCACATGTTTTTACACTTTATATGCTCTTTTCACCGCCTTCCCAGAAATCTTTTAAACCGGTTTTAACCGGTTCCAGCCGGATCAAACCTGTTTTAAACTCAATTCGCATGTTTTTATATTTTATATGCTGTTTGGACTTTATTACAAGAATTCTTCTTTCAAACCGGATTTAACCGGTTCCAAATGGATCAAACTGGTTTTTACCTCAATTTGCATGTTTTTACACTTTATATGCTGTTTTAACCATATGACAGGAATTCATTTTTTAAACTGGATTTATCCGGTTCCAACCTGATCAAACCGGTTTAAACCTCAATTTGCATGTTTTTACACTTTATATGCTGTTTTAAACAAATTACAAGAATTCTTCTTTTAAACCGGTTATAACAGGTTTCAACCAGATCAAACTGGTTCTATCCTCAATTCGCATGTTTCTACACTTTACATGCTGTTTTAACCGTATTACAAGAATTTTTCTTTTAAACTGGATCAAACCGGTTTTAACCTCAATTTGCATTTGTTTACACTTTATATGCTCTTACAACCGTATGACAGGATTTCTTCTTTTAAACCGGTTCCAACTGGATTAATCCAGATTAATATTTAATTTTAATTAAATCAAAAGAGCATATAAAGTGTAAAATCATGCAAATTGATATTAAAATAGATTTGATCTGGTTGGCACTGGTTAAAACCGGTTTAAAAGAAGAATTCTTCTAATAAAGTCAAAATCAGCATCTAAAGTGTAAAAATATGCGAAATTAGGTTAGAACGGGTTTGATCAGGTTGGAAACGGTTCAAACCGGTTTGAAAGAAATTTTCTTGTCGTACGGTCAAACAGAATATAAATATGCAAATTGAGGTAGGAACCAGTTTATACCGGTTTAAAAGAAGAATTCTTTTAATAAAATCAAAAGAGCATATAAAGTGTAAAAACATGCAAATTGAGGTTACAACCGGTTTAATTTGATTTTAACTGCTTAAAACCGGTTTAAAAGAAGAATTCTTGTAATAAAGTCAAAACAGCATATAAAGTGTAAAAACATGCGAATTGAGTATTGATCCGGTTTGATCGAGTTTAAATCAGTTTAATCCGGTTTAAATGAAGAATTCTTGTAATACGGTGAAAACAGCATATAAAGTGTAAAAAGATGTACATTGTGGTTAGAACCTGTTTAATCCGGTTTGAACCGGTTTGATCCGGTTTAAAACAAGATTTCTTGTAATACGGTTAAAACAGCAAATAAAGTGTGAAAACATGCGAATTGAGGTTAGAACCGGTTTGATCCAGTTTGTACAGGTTTCATCCGGTTTCAAAGAAGATTTCTTGTAATACGGTCAAAACAGCATATAAAGTGTAAAAACATGCGAATTGGTTTTAACCCGTTTGATCCTGTTGGAACTGTTTAAAACCGGTTTAAAAGAAGAATTAGTGTAATACGGTTAAAACAGGATATAAAGTGTAAAAACATGCAAATTGAGGTTAGTACCAGTTTGATCCTTTGGGAACTGATTTAATCCGGTTTAGTAGAAGAACTACTGTAATACGGTTAAAACAGCATATAAAGTGTGAGAACATGGAAATTGATGTTACAACCGGTTTAAACCAATTTGAAAGAAGAATTTCTGTAATACGGTCAAAACAGCATATAAAGTGTAAAATCATGCAAATTGAGGATAAAACTGGTTTTACTTGGTTTAAAAGAAGAATTCTTCTACTACGGTCAAAGCAGGATATAAAGTGTATAACATGGAAATTGAGGTTAGTACCAGTTTGATCCGGTTGGAAACTGTTAAAACCGGATGAAAAGAAGAATTCTTGTAATTTAGATAAAACAGCATATAAAGTGTAAAAACATGTACATTGAGGTTACAACAGGTTTAACCCGGTTTAAAAGAATATTTCTTGTAATACGGTCAAAACAGCATATAAAGTGTCAAAACATGGAACTTGTGGATAGAACCGGTTTTATCTGGTTAAAACCAGATTAATCCAGTTGGAACCGGTTTAAAAGAAGAAATTCTCTCATACGGTTGTAAGAGCGTATAAAGTGTAAACAAATGCAAATTAAGGTTAAAACCGGTTTGATCCTGTTGGTACCTGTTAAAACCGGTTTAAAAGAAGAAATCTTGTAATTTGGTTAAAACAGCATGTAAGGTGTAAAAACATGCGAATTGAGGTTAGAACCGGTTTGATCCGGTTGGAACCTGTTAAAACCGGTTTAAAAGAAGAAATCTTGTAATTTGGTTAAAACAGCATATAAAGTGTAAAAAGATGTACATTGTGGTTAGAACATGTTTAATCCGGTTGGAACCGGTTTGATCCGGTTTAAAACAAGATTTATTTTAATACGGTTAAAACAGCAAATAAAGTGTGAAAACATGCGAATTGAGGTTAGAACCGGTTTGATCCAGTTTGTACAGGTTTCATCTGGTATAAAAGGAGTATTCTTGTAATATAGTCAAAACAGCAAATAAAGTGTAAAAATATGCAATTTGAGGTTAGAACGTGTTCGATTCAGTGGGAACTGGTTAAAACCGGTTTCAAAGAAGATTTCTTGTAATACGGTCAAAACAGCATATAAAGTGTAAAAACATGCAAATTGAGGTTAGTACCAGTTTGATCCTGTTGGTACCTGTTAAAACCGGTATAAAAGAAGAATTCTTGTAATTTGGTTAAAACAGCGTATAAAGTGTAAAAACATGCGAATTGAGGTTAAAACCGGTTTGATCCTTTGGGAACTGGTTTAATCCGGTTTAATAGAAGAACTACTGTAGTACGGTTAAAACAGCATATAAAGTGTAAAATCATGCAAATTGAGGATAAAACTGGTTTGATCCTTTGGGAACTGGTTTAATCCGGTTTAATAGAAGAACTACTGTAGTACGGTTAAAACAGCATATAAAGTGTAAAATCATGCAAATTGAGGATAAAACTGGTTTGATTTGGTTTAAAAGAAGACTTCTTTTAATACTGTTAAAACAGCATATAAAGTGTAAAAACATGCGAATTAAGATTAAAACCTGTTAAAACCGGATTAAAAGAAGAATTCTTGTAATTTGGTTAAAACAGCATATAAAGCGTAAAAACATGTACATTGAGGTTAGATCAGATTTAATCCGGTTGGAACTGCTTTGATCCGGTTTAAAACAAGATTTCTTGTAATACAGTCAAAACAGCATATAAAGTGTAAAAATATGTAATTTGAGGTTAGAACCTGTTCGATTCAGTGGGAATTGGTTAAAACCGGTTTCAAAGAAGAATTCTTGTAATTTGGTTAAAACAGCATATAAAGTGTAAAAACATGCGAATTGGTTTTTAACCCGTTTGATCCGGTTGGAACCGGTTAAAACCAGTTTAAAAGAAGAATTACTGTAATACGGTTAAAGCAGCATATAAAGTGTAAAAACATGGAAATTAATGTTACAAACGGTTTGATCCGGTTGGAACCAGATTAATCCGGTTTAAACCGGTTTGAAAGAAGAATTCCTGTAATACTGTTAAAACAGCATATAAAGTGTAAAAACATGTACTTTGAGGTTAGAACAGGTTTAATCCGGTTTAAAAGAAGATTTCTTGTAATACGGTTAAAACAGCATATAAAGTGTAAAAACATGCGAATTGAGGTAAGAACCAGTTTGATCCGTTTTAAAAGGAGGATTCTTGTAATACGGTTAAAACAGCATATAAAATATAAATACTTCCAAATTGAGGTTAGTACCGGTTTGATCCGGTTGAACCGTTAAAACCGGTTTAAAAGAAGAATTCTTGTAATACGGTCAAAACAGCATATAAAGTGTAAAAACATGCAAATTGAGGTAAGAACCTGTTTATTCTGTGGAAAACGGTTTAAACCGGTTAAGAAGAAGAATTCTTTTAATAATGTCAAAACAGCATGTAAAGTGTAGAAACATGCGAATTGAGGTTAGAACCGGTTTGATCCGGTTGGAACCTGTTAAAACCGGTTTAAAAGAAGAATTCTTGTAATTTGGTTAAAACAGCATATAAAGGGTAAAATATGCAAATTGAGGTTAAAACCGGTTTGATCAGGTTGGAACCGGATAAAACCTGTTTAAAAGAAGATTTCTTGTAGTACGGTCAAAACAAAATATAAATATGCAAATTGACGTAGGAACCAGTTCATTCCGGTTTAAGTTTAAAACATGCAAATTTTGGTTATATCCGGTTAAAACCGGTTTAAAAGAAGAATTCTTGTAATTTGGTTAAAACAGCATATAAAGTGTAAAAACATGCGAATTGAGGTTAGAACCGGTTTGATCCTTTGGGAACTGATTTAATCCGGTTTAGTAGAAGAACTACTGTAATACGGTTAAAACAGCATATAAAGTGTGAGAACATGGAAATTGATGTTACAACCGGTTTAAACCACTTTAAAAGAAGAATTTCTGTAATACGGTCAAAACAGCATATAAAGTGTAAAATCATGCAAATTGAGGCTAGTACCAGTTTGATCCGGTTGGAACCTGTTAAAACCGGATGAAAAGAAGAATTCTGGTAATTTAGATAAAACAGCATATAAAGTGTAAAAACATGTACATTGATGTTAGAACAGGTTTAACCCGGTTTAAAAGAATATTTCTTGTAATACGGTTAAAACAGCATATGAAGTGTAAAAACATGCGAATTGAGGTAAGAACCGGTTTCATCCGGTGGGAAATGGTTAAAACCGGTTAAAAAAAGAATTCTTGTAATACGGTCAAAACAGCATATAAAGTGTCAAAACATGGAAATTGTGGATAGAACCGGTTTCATCTGGTTAAAACCAGATTAATCCAGTTGGAACCGGTTTAAAAGAAGAAATTCTCTCATACGGTTGTAAGAGCATATAAAGTGTAAACAAATGCAAATTAAGGTTAAAACCGGTTTGATCCGGTTCAAAAGAAGAATTCTTGTAATACGGTTAAAACAGCATGTAAGGTGTAAAAACATGCGAATACAGGTTAGAACCGGTTTGATCCGGTTGAAACCTGTTAAAACCGCTTTTAAAGAAGAATTCTTGTAATTTGGTTAAAACAGCATATAAAGTGTAAAAACATGTACATTGAGGTTAGAACCGGTTTGATCCAGTTTGTACAGGTTTCATCCGGTATAAAAGGGGTATTCTTGTAATACAGTCAAAACAGCATATAAAGTGTAAAAATATGCAATTTGAGGTTAGAACCTGTTCGATTCAGTGGGAACTGGTTAAAACCGGTTTCAAAGAAGAATTCTTGTAATACGGTCAAAACAGCATATAAAGTGTAAAAACATGCGAATTGGTTTTAACCCGTTTGATCCGGTTGGAACTGGTTAAAACCGGTTTAAAAGAAGAATTAGTGTAATACGGTTAAAACAGCATATAAAGTGTAAAAACATGCGAATTGAAGTTAAAACCGGTTTGATCTTTTGGGAACTGGTTTAATACGGTTTAATAGAAGAACTACTGTAATACAGTTAAAACAGCACATAAAGTGTAAACTCATGCAAATTGAAGATAAAACTGGTTTGATTTGGTTTAAAAGAAGACTTATTGTAATACTGTTAAAACAGCATATAAAGTGTAAAAACATGCGAATTGAGAATAGAACCGGTTTGAACCAGTTTAAAAGAAGAATTTTTGTAATACGGTCAAAGCAGGATATAAAGTGCAAAAATATGCAAATTGAGGTTAGTACCTGTTTGATCCGGTTGGGACCTGTTAAAACCAGTTTAAAACAAGAATTACTGTAATACGGTTAAAGCAGCATATAAAGTGTAAAAACATGGAAATTAATGTTACAAACGGTTTGATCCGGTTGGAACCAGATTAATCCGGTTTAAACCGGTTTAAAAGAAGAATTCCTGTAATACTGTTAAAACAGCATATAAAGTGTAAAAACATGTACTTTGAGGTTAGAACAGGTTTAATTCGGTTTAAAAGAAGATTTCTTGTAATACGGTTAAAACAGCATATAAAGTGTAAAAACATGCGAATTGAGGTAAGAACCGGTTTGATCCGTTTTAAAAGGAGGATTCTTGTAATACGGTTAAAACAGGATATAAAATATAAAAACTTCCAAATTGAGGTTACTACCGGTTTGATCCGGTTGGAACCGGTTAAAACCGGTTTAAAAGAAGAATTCTTGTAATACGGTCAAAACAGCATATAAAGTGTAAAAACATGCAAATTGAGGTAAGAACCTGTTTGATTCGGTGGAAAACGGTTTAAACCGGTTAAGAAGAAGAATTCTTTTAATAAAGTAAAAACAGCATGTAAAGTGTAGAAACATGCGAATTGAGGTTAGAACCGCTTTGATCCGGTTGGAACCTGTTAAAACCGGTTTAAAAGAAGAATTCTTGTAATTTGGTTAAAACAGCATATAAAGGGTAAAATATGCAAATTGAGGTTAAAACCGGTTTGATCAGGTTGGAACCGGATAAAACCTGTTTAAAAGAAGATTTCTTGTAGTACGGTCAAAACAAAATGTAAATATGCAAATTGACGTAGGAACCAGTTCATTCCGGTTTAAAAGAATAATTCTTTTAATAAAATCAAAAGAGCATACAAAGTGTAAAACATGCAAATTTTGGTTATATCCAGTTAAAACCGGTTTAAAAGAAGAATTCTTGTAATTTGGTTAATACAGCATATAAAGTATAAAAACATGCGAATTGAGGTTAGAACCGGTTTGATCCTTTGGGAACTGATTTAATCCGGTTTAGTAGAAGAAATACTGTAATACGGTTAAAACAGCATATAAAGTGTAAAATCATGCAAATTGAGGATAAAACTGGTTTGACTTGTAAAAAAAAAATTCTTCTAATACGGTCAAAGCAGGATATAAAGTGTAAAACATGGAAATTGAGGTTAGTACCAGTTTCATCCAGTTGGAACCTGTTAAAACCGGATGAAAAGAAGAATTCTTGTAATTTAGATAAAACAGCATATAAAGTGTAAAAACATGTACATTGAGGTTAGAACAGGTTTAACCCGGTTTAAAAGAATATTTCTTGTAATACGGTTAAAACAGCATATAAAGTGTAAAAACATGCGAATTGAGGTAAGAACCGGTTTCATCTGGTGGGAAATGGTTAAAACCGGTTAAAAAAAAGAATTCTTGTAATACGGTCAAAACAGCATATAAAGTGTCAAAACATGGAAATTGTGGATAGAACCGGTTTCATCTGGTTAAAACCAGATTAATCCAGTTGGAACCGGTTTAAAAGAAGAAATTCTCTCATACGGTTGTAAGAGCATATAAAGTGTAAACAAATGCAAATTAAGGTTAAAACCGGTTTGATCCGGTTTAAAAGAAGAATTCTTGTAATACGGTTAAAACAGCATGTAAGGTGTAAAAACATGCGAATTGAGGTTAGAACTGGTTTGATCCGGTTAAAACCTGTTAAAACCGCTTTAAAAGAAGAATTCTTGTAATTTGGTTAAAACAGCATATAAAGTGTAAAAACATGTTCATTGAGGTTAGAACCTGTTTAGTCCGGTTGGAACCGGTTTGATCCGGTTTAAAACAAGATTTCATGTAATACGGTTAAAACAGCAAATAAAGTGTAAAAACATGCGAATTGAGGTTAGAACCTGTTCGATTCAGTGGGAACTGGTTAAAACCGGTTTCAAAGAAGAATTCTTGTAATACGGTCAAAACAGCATATAAAGTGTAAAAACATGCAAATTGAGGTAAGAACCTCTTTGATTCGGTGGAAAACGGTTTAAACTGTTTAAGAAGAAGAATTCTTGTAATAAAGTCAAAACAGCATATCAAATGTAAAAACATACGAATTGAGTGTAGAACCGGTTTGATCAGGTTGGAAATGGTTAAAACTGGTTTAAAAGAAGATTTCTTGTAGTACTCTCAAAACAGAGTATAAATATGCAAATTGAGGTAGGAACCTGTTTAAATCTTTTTAAAAGAAGAATTCTTTTAGTAAAATCAAAAGAGCATATAAAGTGTAAAAACATGCAAATTGAGGTTAAAACAGGTTTGATCCGGCTGGAACCGGTTAAAACCGGTTTTAAAGATTTCTGGGAAGGCAGTGAAAAGAGCATATAAAGTGTAAAAACATGTGAATTGAGGTTTGATCCGATTTAAAAGAAGGATTCTTGTTATACGGTTAAAACAGCATATAAAGTGTAAAAACTTGCAAATTGAGGTTAGTACCAGTTTGATCCAGTTGGAACTGGTTTAAAAGAAGAATTACTGTAATATGGTTAATACAGCATATAAAGTGTGAAAACATGGAAATTGTGGATAGAACCGGTTTGATCTGGTTGGAACCAGATTAATCCAGTTTGAACCGGTTTAAAAGAAGAATTCTTGTAATACGTTTAAAACGGCATGTAAAGTGTAAAAAGATGCGAATTGAGGTTAGAACCGGTTTGATCCGGTTGGAACCTGTTAAAACCGGTTTAAAAGAAGTATTCTTGTAATTTGGTTAAAACAGCATATAAGGTGTAAAAATATGTATATTGAGGTTAGAACAGATTTAATCCGGTTGGAACCGGTTTGATCCGATTTAAAAGAAGATTTCTTGTAATACTGTTAAAACAGCATATAAAGTGTAAAAACATGCGAATTGAGGTTAGAACCGGTTTGATGAGGTTGGAACCGGATAAAACCAGTTTAAAAAAAGAATTCCTGTCATACGGTTAAAACAGCATATAAAGTGTAAAAACATACAAATTGAGGTTAGAACCAGTTTGATAAGGTTGGAACCGGTTCAATTCGGTTTAAAAGAAGATTTCTTGTAGTACGGTAAAACAGAATATAAATATGCAAATTGATGTAGGAAACAGTTTAATCCAGTTTAAAAGAAGAATTCTTTTAATAAAGTGAAAAGAGCATATAAATAGTAAACACATGCAAATTGAGGTTAAAACCGGTTTAAAAGATTTCTTGTAAGGCAATCAAAAGAGCATATAAAGTGTAAAAACATGAGAATTGAGGATTGATCAGGTTTGATCCGGTTGAAATCGGATTGATCCGGTTTGAAAGATGGATTCATGTAATACGGTTAAAACAGCATATAAAGTGTAAAAACTTGCAAATTGAGGTTGGTAACGGTTTGATCCGGTTGAAACCAGATTAATCCGGTTTGAACCAGTTTAAAAAAAGAATTCCTGTCATACGGTTAAAACAGCATATAAAGTGTAAAAACATGCAAATTGAGATTAAAACCCGTTTGATCCGGTTTAAAAGAAGAATTCTTGTTCTACGGTAAAAACAGCATATAAAGTGTAAAAACATGCAAATTTAGGTTAGTAGCAGTTTGATCCGGCTGGAACCGATTAAAACCGGTTTAAAAGATTTCTTGTAAGGCGGTGAAAAGAGCATATAAATGGAAAAACATGTGAATTGAGGTTTGATCAGGTTGAAATCGGTTTCATCCGATTTAAAAGAAGGATTCTTGTAATACGGTTAAAACAGCATATTAAGTGTAAAACCTTCCAAATTGAGGTTAGTACCAGTTTGATCCAGTTGGAAGCGGTTTAAAAGAAGAATTACTGTAATACGGTTAATACAGCATATAAAGTGTCAAAACATGGAAATTGTGGATAGAACCGGTTTGATCTGGTTGGAACCAGATTAATCCAGTTTGATCCGGTTTAAAAGAAGAATTCTTGTAATTTGGTTAAAACAGCATATAAAAACATGCAAATTGAGGTAAGAACCTGTTTGATTCGGTGGAAAACGGTTAAAACGGGTTAAAAAGAAGAATTCTAGTAATAAAGTCAAAACAGCATATAAATGTAAAAACATACGAATTGAATGTAGAACCGGTTTGATCAGGATGGAAATGGTTAAAACTGGTTTAAAAGGAGATTTCTTGTAGTACTTTCAAAACGGAGTATAAATATTCAAATTCAGGTAGGAACCAGTTTAATCCTGTTTAAAAGAAGAATTCTTCTAATAAATTCAAAAGAGCATATAAAGTGTAAAAACATGCAAATTGAGGTTACGACCGGTTTAATCTGGTTTGAACCGGTTAAAACCGGTTTAAAAGAAGAATTCTTCTAATACGGTCAAAACAGCATATAAAGTGTAAAACATGCGAATTGAGGTTAAAACCAGTTTGATCTGTTTGAAACCGTTAAAACCGGTTGGAAAGAAGAATTCTTGTAATTCGCTTAAAACAGAATATAAAGTGTAAAAACATGCGAATTGAGGTTAGAACCGCTTTGAACCTATTGGAACCGATGAAAACCGGTTTAAAAGAAGAATTCTTGTAATAAAGTCCAAACAGCATATAAAGTATAAAAACATGCGAATTGAGGTTAAAACAGGTTTGATCCGGCTGGAACCGATTAAAACCGGTTTAAACGATTTCTTTTAACGCGGTGAAAAGAGCATATAAAGTGTAAAAACATGTGAATTGAGGTTTGATCCGGTTGAAATCGGTTTCATCCGATTTAAAAGAAGGATTCTTGTAATACGGTTAAAACAGCATATAAAGTGTAAAAACTTGCAAATTGAGGTTAGTACCAGTTTGATCCAGTTGGAACCGGTTTAAAAAAAGAATTACTGTAATACGGTTAATACAGCATATAAAGTGTGAAAACATGGAAATTTTGGATAGAACCGGTTTGATCTGGTTGGGACCATATTAATCCAGTTTGATCCGGTTTAAAAGAAGAATTCTTGTAATACGTTTAAAACATCATGTAAAGTGTAAAAAGATGCGAATTGAGGTTAGAACCGGTTTGATCTGGTTTGTACTGGTTTGATCCGGTATAAAAGTGGTATTCTTGTAATACGGTCAAAACAGCGTATAAAGTGTAAAAACATGGAAATTGATGTTACAACCGTTTTGAACCATTTTAAAAGAAGAATTCCTGTAATACGGTTAAAACAGCATATAAAGTGTAAAAACATGGAATTGAGGTAAGAACCGGTTTGATCCGGTTAAAAGGAGGGTTCTTGTAATACGGTTAAAACAGCATATAAAATATAAAACTTCCAAATTGAGGTTAGTACCAGATTGATCCGGTTGGAACCGGTTAAAACCGGTTTAAAAGAAGAATTCTTGTAATACGGTCAAAACAGCATATAAAGTGTAAAAACATGCAAATTGAGGTAAGAACCTGTTTGATTCGGTGGAAAACTGTTAAAACCGGTTAAAAAGAAAAATTCTAGTAATAAAGTCAAAACAGCATATAAATGTAAAAACATACGAATTGAGCGTAGAACCGGTTTGATCAGGATGGAAATGGTTAAAACTGGTTTAAAAGGAGATTTCTTGTAGTACTCTCAAAATGAAGTATAAATATTCAAATTCAGGTAGGAAACAGTTTAATCCTGTTTAAAAGAAGAATTCTTTTAATAAATTCAAAAGAGCATATAAAGTGTAAAAACATGCAAATTGAGGTTACGACCGGTTTAATCTGGTTTGAAACCGGTTAAAACCGGTTGGAAAGAAGAATTCTTGTAATTCGGTTAAAAGAGCATATAAAGTGTAAAAACATGTACATTGAGGTTAGAACAGGTTTAATCCAGTTGGAACCGGTTTCATTCGGTTTAAAAGAAGATTTCTTGTGATACGGTTAAAACTGCATATAAAGTGTAAAAACATCCGAATTGACGTTAGAACCGGTTTGATCCGGTTTAAAAGGAGGATTCTTGTAATACGGTCAAAACATCATATAAAGTGTAAAAACATGCGAAGTGAGGTTAGAACCGGTTTGATCAGGCTGGAACCGTTTAAAACCGGTTTACAAAAGATTTCTTGTAGTACGGTCAAAACAGAATATAAATATGGAAATTGAGGTAGGAACCAGTTTAATCCGGTTTAAATGAAGAAATCTTTTAATCAAATCAAAAGAGCATATAAAGGGTAAAATATGCAAATTTATGTTACAACCCGTTTGATTCGGTTGAACTTGTTAAAACCGGTTTAAAAGAAGAATTCTTGTAATACGGTTAAAACAGCCTATAATGTGTAAAACATGCCAATTGAGGTTGGAACCGGTTTGATCCGGTTTAAAAGAAGAATTACTGTAATACGGATAAAACAGCATATCAAGTGTAAATAATGGAAATTGAGGTTAGAATCGGTTTGATCCGGTTTAAAAGATTTCTTTTAATAATGTTAAAACAGCATATAAAGTGTAAAAACATGCGAATTGAGGTTAGAACCGGTTTGATCCGGTTTAAAAGAAGAATTACTGTAATACGGTAAAACAGCATATAAAGTGTAAATAATGGAAATTGAGGTTAGAATCGGTTTGATCCGGTTTAAAAAAAAGATTTCTTTTAATAATGTTAAAACAGCATATAAAGTGTAAAAACATGCGGATTGAGGTTAGAACCGGTTTGATCCGGTTTAAAAGAAGAATTCTTGTAAATATACCGTTCGTTACATGTGCGTAGAAATATACAAATAACTATTTATTCATAAATGTTTAAATTTGAGTCGTATTTCTTAATAAATAGAAAGTAAATGAGAAATACTTTGAAAACACAGATTTCGAGTACGAACTTGTGCACTCGTACATGTGTACTATCATTAAGCTTTCTTTGCACTTGCGAGCGGGTTGTGTATACTTCAAATATGAACTTTTGATAAATAAAAACACACATCAAATTACTGTGTTAGTATCCTTAATATCCCTGTAATTTAGTCGGGTCTCTAAGTAAAATATATGTGGGTTGAAAAATCCCATTCCTTTCCAGAGAAACGTCTTATTGATCACATATTTACAAACAATTGTCAGAATTACGTACCCGGTAAAATACTCTTTCTATTGGTCACAGTAGTCGGTGGTACTACTTAAAAACTTTCAAATGATTGGTTAGAAGGGCGGAGTTACTCATGTTGATTTGCTAAATATATTGCTATCTCGACAAATCATAGAAGAGGGAGGTTCTTATTTTACATTTATCATGTCCGTAGCTCAAATTCGAGTTTCTATTTCTTTAAGTATTTGTACATGTTGAATAGTGGGCGTGATAAAACAGAAACTGAGTAATAAGACAGCTGGAGGTATTATGTGACATACAGTAATAGATACTTAACTTTTGTCTTTACATTTCCTCTTAAATTAGGAAATTAAAACATATATAATTTTAAAATTTAGATTATGAACTACGTTTTGATGCTAATCTCATTGACGTAAGTGGTTAAAATGTAAGTTAATAAAATTTTGAAAATAACTCTCAAGCGTTGTGACACGTGCAATTTAACCTACATGGGTGAAACAAAGGGATTTTGTTTGTTTTGAATTTCGCGCAAAGCTACTCGAGGGCTATCTGCGCTAGCCGTCCCTAATTTTACAGTGTAAGACAAAAAGTGTGTGTGTGTGTTTTTTATAGTTGAGCCACATCAGGCTATTTGTTGAGTCCACCGAGGGGAATCGAACCCCTTGTTTTAGCATTGTAAATTTGTAGACTTACCGCCGCACTCGTGGGTGAAGAAAACAAAAGGATATTTGTGCTTTACTCACCACGACTATGGAAACACGGTTTTTAGCAATATAAGTATGCAGACATCCCGCTGTGCCAATGGAGGCCTTTTACATATTTATCATAAATAGTAGGTTCAATTCATTTTCACCGAGTTGTTATTGACAATAATAATTGAAATACTATATAAACTATACAAGTTTAATAAAAATAATTTTTACAAGAAGTAGTAATAGTGTGACTCAAAACTTACACAATATTTTAATCTCTAATATATGGTTTGTTTGTTTTTGAATTTCGAGCAAAATACAAAATGGCTATCTGCGTTAGCCGTACTTAATTTAGCAGTGTAAGGCTACAGAGAAGCCAGCTAGGCAGTACCACCCATCGCCATCTCCTGGGAAACTCTTTCACCAAGAAATAGAGGGAGTGACTATCATATAATAATGCCTCCACGGCTGAAAGAGCGAACATGTTTACGAGTCGAGCGCCTTAACCATGCCCGGCCCTAGTATATGCTAAGACTTAATATTAATAAATATTTTACCTTTAATAATAAGTTTATTTTAAAATAGAAAAGCTACTTTGTGAAAATATTTCTCAAATTTACCATTACCAATAATTTCATTTCTCTTTCATACTTATTCATATAAAAGTTTGGACATATACAGCAAATCAAATTGTGTTTCTAAGTAATACTCAAATCATTGATCAGATGGCACTAACAGTTTATTCACAATATAATGCAGGCGTACAACAAATCACGGAATTAAAATTAGTTTATGTTGTAATAAAGTCATTTGAAGCATCAAAGTTCTATTAAAAACATTAATGGATCAACCAAGTTAACAAATTAAATAACTGGTTACAATTTTCTTTCTTCAGAAATTAAAATGTATTAAAATACGTTTCCACAAACATTTTTAAATTATCTGAATTGCTGACAAAACGACAGTTAATGAGTAGTGTTGACAGACTCCTCATCCATAAAACTTTAGAATTGGCACTAAACATTCAGGAAGGTAGCGTTCTGGAGTCAGCTAAACCCAGATTCGTTCGTCAGACTGCCAGATAGTGAGGTATGATTCATTTCTCCAGAGAACGCTTTTCCATTTCTACAGAATCCAATGGCGGTGTGCTTTATACCGCTCAGCCGACGCTTGGTATTGTGCATCTTGATTTTAGGTTTGCGTCCGGCTGCTCGGCCATGGAAACCCATTTTATTAAGCTCCTGACGAACAGTTTTTGTGCTGACGTTGCTTTCAGAGGCAGTTTGGAACTCGGTACTGTGTGTTGCAACTGTGGACAGATGACTTTACGCGCTACGCACCTCAACACTCCGCGGTCCAACGGGGGAAAGCAATATCCAAAATGTCCTTAGTAACGTGTGTGTGTGGTGGAAATGTCCTTTGCAACGGGGTAAGAAGTGGGGAAATTTCTCTAGCAACGGGGTGTATTCAGTGGGAAATGTCCATAGCAACGGAGGTAAACAGTGGGGAAAATGTCCATAGCAACGGGTGGTAAACAGTGGAGAAAATGCCCTAGCAACAAAGAAAGCAGTGTCCAAAATGTCCTTAGCAACCTGGGTAAGCAGTGGGGGAATGTCCTTAGGAACGGGGGTAAGCAGTGGGAAACTTTCCCTAGCAACAGGTGTAAACAGTGAGGGAAATGTCTCTGGAAACGGGGGGTAAGCAAGGTCCCCAGCAAAGGGTGGTAAGCAGTGGGGAAATGTCCCTAGCAACGTGGGTAATAAGTGTGGGAAATGTCCCTAGCAATGGGGAAGCAGTGTCAGGAAATGTCCCTAGCAGCAGGGGTAAGCAGTGTCTCAAAATTTCTTTAGCAACGGGAGTAAACAGTGAAGAAAATGTCTTTTCAACAGGGGTAAGCAGAGGAAATGTCCTAGCAATCAGGGGTAAGTAGTGGGGAAATGTCAACATCAATGGGGTGTAAGCAGTGTCCGAATCTATCAACCAGCAACGTGGGTAAACAGTGGGGAACGTCTTTAGGAACGGTGGTAAAGCTGTTGGGAAAATATCCCCAGCAACAGGTGTAAGCAGTGAGGAAATGTGTCTAGAAATGGGGGTAAGCAGTGTCCCTAGCAGAGGGGTGGTAACGAGTGTGGAAATGTCCTAGCAACGAAGGTAAACGTTAAGGTAAATGTTCCTAGCAATGGGAAATAAGCAGTGTCGGAAAATGTCATTAGCAACAGGGTAAGCACTGTCTAAAATTCCTTTAGCAACGGATGTCAACAGTGAAGAAAATGTCCCTTTCAAAGGGGGTAATCAGTGGGAAATGTCCCTAGCAATGGGGTAGAGAAGTGGGGGAATGTCCAAAGCAATAGGGGTAAGTAGTGTCGGAAATGCCCCAGAAACAGGGGTAAAGCAGTGTCCAAAATGTCTTAAGTAATGGAAGTACGTAGTGGGGAAAACTCCTAGCAATGGGTGGTCCTTCTGGGAAATGTTTTTGCAAAGAGAAGTAAACAGTAGGAAATGACCCTAGCAACAGGTTGTAAGCTGTAAGGAAATATCCCTAGCATCGTGGGGAAAACAGTGTAGGATATGTCCGTATCAACGAGAATAAGCAATGGGGAAATGTCTCTACCAGCAAAGGTAATCAGTGAAGAAAAGGACCCTAGCAATAGGGCAAAAAAGTGGGGTAAATATCCCAGCAATGGGGGTAAACAGTTGTAGAAATATCCCTAGCAACTGGGTGTAATTATTGTTAGGAAATGCCCCTAACAACTGGAGGTAAACAGTAGGGAAAATATTTTAGCAACAGGGTTAAGCAGTGGGGAAATGTCCCTAACAACGGGTGAAAGCAGTGGGAAGAACATCCCCAGCAACGGCGGTAAGAACTGGGGAAATGTCGCCAGCAACGGGGTGTAAGCAGTGTCGGAAATGTCCATAGCAGCGGAGGTAAGCAGTGTCCGAAATGCCCTAGAAACAGGTATAGGCAGTGAAGGAATGTCCCAAACAACGGGTGTTAAGCAGGGTCGGAAATGACACAAGCAACAGGGGTAAGCAGTGTCGGAAATGTCCCTAGAATCGGTGTTAATCAGTGGGAAAATGTCCTAGCAACGGGTGTATGCAGTGGGAAATGTCCTTAGCAATAGGGGTAAGCAGTTGGGAAATGTCCTTAGCAACGGAGGTAAACAGTAAGGTAAATGTCCCTAGCAGCGGAGGTAAGCAGTAGGTGAAATGTCCCTAGCAGCAGGCGTATATTCACTGGGGAATGAACCTAGCAATAAAGGTAAACAGTTGATGAAATGTTCTTAGGAACGTGGTGCTGAAAGTGGGTGAAATGCCCCTAGCAACAGTGGTAAGCAGTGTCCAAAATGTCACTAACAACAGGGGTAAGCAGTGGAGAAAATTTCCAAAGCAACGTGTGATAAACAGTGAGAAAAATGTCTCTGGAAACGAGGGGTAAACAGGGTCCCTAGCAAAGGGTGGTAAGCAGTGGGGAAATGTCCCTAGCAACAGGGGTAAGTAGTGGGGGAAATTTCCCAAGCAACGGGGTATAAGCAGTGTCGAAAATCGTCCCTACCACCGGGAGTAAGCAGTGTCTGAAATGTCCCTAGCAACAGGGGTAAGCAGTGTTCAAAATGTTCTTAGTAACAAGGGGTAAGCAGTGAGAGGAAAAGTCCTTCACAATTGGATGAAGCAGTGGGAGAAATTTCCTAAGTAACGGAGTGACAGTGAGAAATACACCTAGTAACGGGGTAAGCAGGTGTCTAAAATGTCCCCAGCAACGTCGGTGGGCAGTAGGGGAATAACCTTAGGAACAAGGGTAAGCAGTAGGCAAAATTTACCAGCAACCGGTCCAAACAGTGAGGGAAATGTCTCAAGTCACGACAGATAAGCAAGGTCACTAGCAAGGGCAGTAAGCAGAGGAAATGTCTAGCAAGAGGGATAAGAAGTGTAAAAATGTCCCTAGCAATGGGAAGTAAGCAGTATCAGAAATGTCCATAGCAAAGTGGGTAAGCAGTGTCTAAAATCTTTTTAACAATGGGGTAAACAGTGAAGAAATGTCCCTTTCAATGGGGTAAGCAGTGGGAAATGTCCCTAGCAATGGTGGTGGGGTAGTGGGGGAAATGTCCCCAGCAACAGGGGTAAACAGTGTCGGAAGTCCCTAGGAACAGGAGTAAGCAGTGTCCGAAATATCCCTAACAACTGGGGTAAGTACTGGGGAAATGTCCCCAGCAACGGGGTATAAGCATTGTCGAAAATGTCCCTACCAATCTTGAGTAAGCAGTGTTTGAAATATCCTAACAACGGAGGTAAGCAGTGAGTTTAATGTCCCTGGCAACCGAGGTAAGTTTGAGGGAAATATCCAGCAATAGGATGTATTGAAGGAGGAAATGACTCTAGCAACAGGGGCAAGCAGTGACGGAAATGTCCCAAGCAACAAGGGTAAACAGTGGGGAAATGTCCTAGCAACAGGGGTAAGTAGTGTCGGAAATATCTTTAACAAAGGGGTAAGCAGGGTCTAAAATGTCCAACAGCAACGTGGGTAAGCAGTAGGGAATGTCCTTAGAAATTGGCAGCAAGCAGGGTTTCTAGCAAAGGTGGTAAGCAGTGGGAAATGTCTCTAGCAACAGGGGTAAGCAGTGTCGGAAATGACCCTAGCAACGAGGGAAAGAGCAGTGTCTAAACTTTTCCTAGCAGCGAGGGTAAAAGTGCAGGAAGTGTCCCAGCAACGGGATATAAGCAGTGTCGAAAATGTCCCTACCAGCAGGGAGTGAGTAGTGGTTTAAAATATCCCTAACAATGGAGGTAAGCAGTGGGTCTCAATATCCCTGACAACTGAGGTAAGCAGTGTTCAAAACGTCTTTAGTAATGGGGGTGAGTAGGGGAAATGTCTTAGCAGCAGGGATAAGCAGTGGGGAAATTTCCCTAGCAACAGGGGTAATCAGTGAGGGAAAGGACCCTAGCAATAGGGGAAAAGTGAGGAAAATGTCTCTAGCAACGGGTGGTGAAACAAAAGGGAAACGTCCCTAGCAGCAGGGGTAAGCAGTGGGAAGAATATTCCTAGAAACGGGGGTAAGAACTGGGAAATGTAGACAGCCAGCAGAGTGAGCAAAGTCAAAAATTTTATTAGGAACAGGAGTTTAATAAGTGGTGGAAATGTCCCTAGCAACTGAGGTAAATAGTAAAGGAAATATCTTTAACAGCAGGGTAAGCAGTGGTCTAAAATGTCCCTTACAGCGTGGGTAAGCAGTGCAGAGGAATGTCCTTAGAAATGGGCAGGCAGCAGGGTCCCAAGCAAGGGTCACAAGCAGTGGGGAAATGTCCCCCAGCAACAGGGGTAAGCAGTGTCGGAAATGTCCCTAGCAACGGGGTTAGGCAGTGTCTAAAATTTTTCCCAGCAACAGGGGGTAAAAAGTGCAGGAAATGTCCGCAGCAACGGGGTATAAGGAGTGTCGAAAATGTCCCTACCAGCAGGGGTAAAGGAGTTAGGAATATCCCTAACAATGGAGGTAAGCAGTGGATTTAATATCCTTGGCAACTAGAGGTAAGCAGTGGAAATGTTCTTAGCAACGAAATGTATTCAGTGGGGTAAATGATCCCTAGCAATGGGGGCAAGCAAGTGTCGGAAATGTCCCTAGCAAGCGAGGGTGTTAATCAGTGGGAAAATGTCGTTAGCAACAGAAGGGTAAACAGTAGGGGAAATATCCCGAGCAACAGGGTAGAAATGGTGGGGAAATGTCCCCACCAACAGGATAAGCATTGGGTGAAATGGCCCACAAACGGGGTAACACAGTGGGGAAATGATCCAGTGTATGGGTAAGCGTTGGGTGAAATAGCGAGTAGCAACGGATATAACGAGTAAGGTGATAGCCAAAGAAACGGGGGGACATAGAAGTGGGGAAATGTCCCAGCAAACGTGGGTAAGCAGTGGAGTGTAGATTGGCCCTAGCAACAGGAATGAAGTAGTGTCAGAACATGTCCTAGCAATGGGAGATAAACAGTGCGGGAAATGTCCGAGAAGCGGGGGTAAGCAGTGTCCCTAGCAAATGGTGGTAAGCAGTGGGGGAAATGTCCCGAGCAACAGGGTAAGAAATGTGAAATGTCTTATTACAACGAGGCAAGCAGTGTCAAAATGCCCCCAGCAAACAAGGTAAGCAGTGAGAGAAATATCCCCAGCAACAACGGGTAAGCATTGTCAGAAATGTCCCTAGCAAACGGAATAAGCAGTGGGGAAATGTCCCTTAGCAATGGGGGTAAGAAAGTGGGGAAAATTTCCGAAAAACAGGGTAAACAGTGGATGATCCCTAGCAACGGAGGTAAGCAGTGGGGGAATGTCCCTAGCAATGGTGGGTAACCAGGTGGGGAAATGTCCAGTAGAAACGATGTGTAAAGCAGTGGGGAAATGTCCCTAACAATGGGGGTAGAACAGGGTAAATTGTCCCTAGAAATGGGGGTCAGCCATGTCCAGAAATGTCCCTAGCAACGTGGGTAAGCAGTGGGGGAAAGAATACCCTAGCAGTGGCGATGTTTAAACAGTGAGGAGAAATGTCTCCTCAGAAACAGGGATTATGAAGTGGTGGAAACGTCCCGCCTGGCGGGGGTAAGCAGTGTCCCAAATATCCCTTAGGAACGGTTTTAAAGCAGTGGGAATTAAGTACTAGCAACGGAGGGTAAAAGTGGGTAAGAAATCTCCATAGTAAAAGGGTTAGAAGTGTCCAGAAATGTCCCTAGCAACGGGGGTAAGTAGTGTTGGAAATATTCCTAGCAATGGTGCAGATTCAGAAATGTCGAAATAACGTGGCTAAACAGTGGGGAAATGTACCAAGAAACAGGATAAGCAGTGGGGAAAATTTCCATAGCAATGGGTGTAAGCAGTGAGGGAAACATCCCCAGAAACGATGGGGAGTAAAGAGGGTCACTATCAAAGGGTGGTAAATAGTGGGGAAATGTCCCCACCAACGTGGGTATGAAGTGTGTGAAATGTCCCTAGCAACATGGGGTAGCAGCGTCCAGAAATGTCCCTAAGTACGGGGTGAAGAAGGTCTATAATTCTAGCAACGGGGTGAACTGTGTAGGAAATGTCCCCAACCAACATGGCATGAGCAGTGTTGAAAATGTCCCTACCAACGGAAGTAAAACAGCGTCCGAAATGTCCGTAACAACGGATAAGCAGTAGGTTTAATGTCCCTAGCAACTGAGGTTACAGGAAACGTCCTATACGGGATGTCTCAGTGGGGAACCTGCTAAACAGGGTGTATTATCAGAAAATGTCCCTAGCAAACGGAGGTAAACAGTGTGTCTGAAGCAACAGTTGAAAAGTAGTAAGGAAAATGTCCTTATAAATGGGGGGTGTATTCAGTGGGAAAATGTCCCTAACCACCGGGGAAAGCATTGGGTGAATTGTTCCCAGCAACGGGGGTAAGCAGTATCCTGAAATGTTCAGCAATTAGGTGAAATGACAATGCAAACGTAGTAAGCAGTGGGGAAATGTCCCCATCAACAATGGCGCTAGCAGTGGCTTAGCACGTGCCAAAACAAAATCTAGCAAATGGGGAAAGCATTAGTGACGACACGCTAAATGGGGTAAGCAGGGTGGGGTGGTGATCCTGAAGCAACATGGGTAAACATTGTGAAAAGACACAAACAACATGAGCTAAGCAGGACGTAAATGTCCCTAGGAACAGGGGTAGACATGAAATGCCCCTAGCAACGAGGGCAAACAGGGGAAATGTCCCAGCAACGGTGATAAGCAAAAGGAAAATGTCCTTATAAATGGGTGATCCAGTGGGAAAAAACGTCCCCACCGGGTAAGCAGGCTGGGGAAATGTCCCGCTGAACGGGGGTAAGAGTGTCAGAAATGTCCCTAGCAACGGGGGGTGTACAGGGCAACTCCGCATCATCGGTGCAAACAGTGTGAAATGGTCCCAGCAACGAGGGCAAGCACCGGTGAATGTCCCAGCAAAGGGTGTACAGCTGGGGAAATCTCTGAGCAATAGGGGTAAGCAGCACCGAAAAAATCTCCGAAAAAAAGGGCAAACAGTGGAGGAAAAAATGCTCTATAAACGGGGAGTAAGCAGGGGGGGAAATGTCCTAGCAATGGGGAAAGTAGTAAGGAAATGTCCCAGCAACAGTGTCACCAGTGGGGAAATGCACTTAGCAAACGCTGGCAAACACAGAGGAAATCCCCGCAACGGGGTAAGCAGTGGGGAAAATGTCCCATCAAGAATGAAAAGCATTAGGTGAAATGACAAGCAAAACGTGGGTAAGCAGGAAGAATGAATCCCAACAACATAAAGCTTTGGGTGAAAATGACAAACAACGTGAGAGGTAAGCAGGGTTGCGTAAATGTCCCTTGAACAGGGTAAGCATTGGGTGAAATGATCAATAAAAAACGGGTCAGGGTAAGAGAGGGCGGAAATGTCACTAGCAAAGGGAAAAGCAGAGGGAAAATGTCCCAAGCAACGGGGGTAAACAGTAGGGGAAATGTCCCTAGAAACGGTGGCAAGCAGTGTCCGAAATGTCACCAGCAATGGTGATAATCAATGGGAACCATCTTATCAACGGTAAAGAGAGTTAAATGTCTTTAAAAAACGTGGAGTAGGCAGGTCAGAAATATCCCTAGCAAACAAAGGTAAACAGGTCCGAAATGTCCTAGAACAAGTGTAAACATTTGAAATGAACCGAGCAACGGGGGTAATGTCGGAAATGTCCCTAGAAAATAGAGTAAGCAGTGGGTAAATGTCCCACCAACGGTAAACAGTGTGGAAATGTCCCAGCAAGGGGTAAACATGGAGGAAACAACCCCAGCAACGGAGTAAAGCAGGAAACATCCCTACATCGGAGGTAAGCAGTGGGTTTAATGTACTTGTCAACTGAGGTAACGAGAAAGAAATGCCCTAAGCAACGGGATTTTATTCAGTGAGTAAATGTATCTTAGCAATGGGGGTGAGCAGTGTCTGAAATGTCCCTAGCAACAGGGTATGGGGAAATGTCCCTGCAACGGGGTAAGCAGTAGGGGAAATTTTCCCTAGCAACGGGATGTACTCACTATGAGATGTCCCCAGCAACAAAGGCAAACAGTGGGGGAAATGTCCCAGCAAACAGTAAACAGTAAGGAAAATGTCCCAGCATCGGGGGGTAAGACTGGGAAATTGTCCCAGCAACGGGGGGTAAGCACTGGGTCCAAAATGTCCCCAGCAAGGTGGGTATGAGTGGGGAAAATTTTCCCAGTAACAGATGTAAACAGTGAGGAAATGTCCCAGGAAACCAGGATGCAGGCTAAAATTTCCTTAGCAACAGGGGCACACAGTGAAGGAAATGTTCCTTTAAATAGGGTAAGCAGGGAAATGTCCCAGCAACGGGGTAAGTAGTGGGGAAATGTCCCAGCAACGGGAGTAAGTATTCCGAAATATCCCAACAACAGAGGTAAGCAGTGGGTTTAATGACTTTGACAACTGAGGTAAGCAGTGGGGGGAAATGTCCCAAGCAATGGGATGTATTTAGTGGGGAAATGACCCCAGCAACGAAAGTAAGAAGTGTCTGAAACCCTAGCAACGGGGTGTAGGTGTCCAAAAATGTCCTTAGTTACGGGGATAAGAAGTGGGAAAATGTCCCATAACTGGTGTAAGGTGGGGAAATCAATCTGAAAGCAATGGGTTGTATCCAGTGGAAATGTCCCTGCAACAGATCGTAAACAGTGGGGAAATGTCCCTAGTAACAGGTGCAGGTACAGTAAGGGAAATGTCCCTAGCAACGTTGGTAAAGCATAGAAAATGTCTGCAGCAACGGGGTAAAAAGTAAAGTAAATGTCCCAGCAACGGGGGTACAAGCAGTGTCGGAAATGTCCCAGCAACCGTGATACACATGGAAATATCCCAGCTAAACCCGTTGTAAACAGTGGGGGAAAATGTCCCGGAGCAACGGAGTAAGCAGTGGGAAAATGTCCCCAGCAACAGGGGTAAGCATTGGGAGAAAAAAACACAGCAACGGAGGTACAGTGGGGAGATGTCCCCAGCAAAGGGGAAAGCAGAGGAAAAGTGTCCCAGCAACAGGGGTAAAACAGTAGGTGAAATGTCCCTAAAAGGGAAGCAAGCAGTGTCCGAAATGTCATTAGCAATGGTGATAAGCAATGGGGAAATGTCCCAGAGAATAAAAGAGTGCGGGAAATTACCCAAGCAACAGGATAAGCAGTGTCGGAAATGTCCCAGCAACAAGGTAAGCAGTGTCCGAAATGTCCCTAGCAATGGGGTAAGAAGGGGAAATGTCACGAACAATGTGCTATACAGTGGGGAAATGTCCCCAGCAACGGGGTATAAGCATTGTCGAAAATGTCCCACCACCTGGAGTAAGCAGGTTTGAAATATCCCCAACAACGGAGGTAAGCAGTGGGTTTAATGTCCCTAGCGACTGAGGTAAGCAGTGGGGGAAATGTCCCAGCAATGGGATGTATCCAGTGGGTGAAATGTCCTAGCAATGGATGTATCCAGTGGGTGAATGTCCCAGCAACAGGGGTAAGCAGTGGGGAAATGTCCTTGTAAACGAGGGTAAGCAGTGGGGAAAGTTCCTGAGCAACGAGATGTATTCAGTATGAAATGTCCCTAGCAACGGTCGTAAACAGGGGAAATTCCCTAGCAATGGAAGTAAGCAGTGTCGAAAAATGTTCCTATCAATGGTGTAAGCAGGGGGGAAAATTCCCTAGAAACAGGTGTAAGCAGTGATGGAAATGTCCTAGAAACGGGGGGTAAGCAGTGTTTCTATAAAGGTTGGTGGCAGTTGGGGAGAAATGTCCAGCAACTGGGAGAGTAGGAAATGTCCCCAGCAACGGGGGTTTAAGCTGTGTCGAGTAACATTCTTAGCAACGGGAAAAGCAATGTCCAAAACGTCCCCAACAACGGAGGTAAGCAGTGGGTTTAATGCCCCTGGCAACAGAGAGGTAAGCAGTGGGAGAAATGTCCCCCCTCAAGAACGAAAAGCCAGTTGGAAAACTGTCCCAGCAATGGAGGTAAGTGTAAGGTAAATGTCACCATCAACGGTAAGCAGTAGGAGAAATGTCCCTGCAAGAATGGCGTGTATTCAGTGGGGAAAGGAACCTAGAAACGGAGGTAACAGTGATAAAATGTCCTAGGAATGGGGTTAGCAGTGGGGAAATGTCTTATGAATGGGGCTAATCATGGGGAAATGTCCCAGCAACGGGGGGGTACCTAGTGTCCAACAACCCTAGCAACAAGGGAAAGAAGAAGGAAAATCTCCCATCAACGGGGTAAGCAGGGGAGAAATGTCCGAAGCAAACGAAGTAAACAATGGAGGAAATGTCCCAGAGGAAGTGTAAGCAGTGAAGAAAATTCTGTTTGTCCCAACAACGGGTGGTAAGCAGTGGGGAAATGTCACGAGCAATGTGGGTATGCAGTGGGGAAATGTCCCCAGGGGGGTAAACAGTGGGGAAATGTCCCCAGCAACGGGTGGTATACAGTGGGGGAAAGGTTCTTAGCAATGGTGGTAAGTAGTGGGGAAAAGGTCCCAGCAACGATATAATCAGTATCGAAATGACCCCACCAACAGGAGAATGCAGGTCCGAAATATCCCAACATCGGGTAAGCATTGGGGAAATGTCCTTAGTAATGGATTTATTCAGTGTGGGAAATGACCCTAGTAATGGGGTAGAGCAGTCGGAAATGTCCCTAGCAACGGGGTAAGCAGTATCCAAAATGTCATTAGTAATAGGGGTTAGTAGTTGGGAAATGTTTCAGCAACGGGGGTAACCAGTGGGGAAAAGATCCTATTAACTGGGTGTAACTGGGGGAAATGTCCGTAGCAAATGAGGTAAACAGTAGGAAATGTTTTAGCAACAAGTAAGCAGTTGGGGAAATGTCTCTAGCAACGGGTGAAAGAAGTGGGAAGAATATCTCAGCAACGGGGTAAGAACTGGGAAACAAGAAACGGGGGGTGAGCAGGTCGAAAATGACCCAACCAACGGGAGTAAGCAGAGTCCAAAATCTCTAGAAAAGGTGTTAATAAATGGGAAAATGTCCTTAGCAACGGGGTAAAGAGAGAAGGAAATGTCCCGATCAATGGGGTAAGCAGAGGGGTAAATATCCGTAGCAACAGGGGTAAGCATTGGGAGAAATGACACAAGAAACGGGGTAAACAGAGAAAATGTCCCTAGAAACGGGGGGGTATGTAGTGTCCGAAATGTCACCTAGCAACGGTGATAAGCAATAGGGAAATGTTCTTAGCAACGGGGTAAACAGGTCGGAAATGTCCCTAGCAATTAGGGTAAGCAGTGTTTAAAATTTCCCTGCAACTGGATAAACAGAGGAAATGTCCCTAGCATCGGGGGGGTAAGTAGTTTGGGAAATGTCCAACGGGGTATACAGTATAAAAAAATGTTTCTACCATCGGGAGTTAGCAGTGTTTGAAATATCCATTACAACGGAAGTAGCAGTGGTTTAATGTCCTTGGCAGGTAAGCAGTGTAGGAAATGTCCCAGCAACGGATGTATTCAGTGGGTGAACTGTATCAACAGGGTTAAGCAGTGTCTGAAATGTCCTAGCAACGGGGGGTAAGAAGGGGAAAATGTCATTCAACGGGGAGGAGCAGGAGGAAATTCCCAGCAACGGGATGTATCCAGCATGAAATATCCCCAGCAACACTGAGGTAAACAGTAAAAATGTCTCTAACAACGGGTGGTAAACAGTAGGGGAAATGTCCCAGCAAAGGTGTAAGTAGTGACGAAAATATCTTTAGCAACGGGTAAGCAGTGGGAAAAATGTCCCTAGCAACGAGTGTAAACAGTGAGGGAAATGTCTCTAGAAACGGTGTGTAAGCAGTGTCTAAAATCATTAGCAACAGAGAAGAAAATGTTTTATGAATGAGGTGTAAGCAGTGAGAAATGCCATCAACGGGAGTAAGTAGGGGGAAAAATGTCACCTGCAACGGTAAGCAGTGTCGAAAATGTTCCTACCAACGGGAATACAGTTCGAAATATCCCTAACAACAGAGAAAAGCAGTGGGTTTAATGTCTTGACAACTGAGGTAAGCAGTGGGGAAATGTCCCAGCAACGGTATGTATTCAGAGGGGAAATGACCCCAGCAACGGGGGGGTAAGCAGTGTCCAAATGTCCTAGTTATGGAAATAAGTAGTGAAGGAAATATCCTGCAACGGGTTGTATTCTGTGGGAAATGTCCGTTGCAACGAAGGTAAACAGGGTTTCCACCTGAGCAACAGAACCAGTAAGGGAAATGTCCCTAGCAACGTGTGGAAAGCAGGAGAAATGTCCGTAGCAACGGGGTAGACAGTAGAAGATATAACCCCTAGCAATCGGGTTAAGCAGTGTCCGAAATGTCCCTAGCAATGGTGATAACAATAGGGAAATGTCCCAGCAACGGGGGGGGTAAACAGTGTCGACAGTCCCAGCAACGGAGTAAGCAGGTCCGAAGTGTCCCAGCAACGGGGTAAGCAGTGGGTTTAATGTCCTGGAAACTGAAGCAAGGGAGAAAATGTCCCAGGAATGGGGTGCATTCAGTGGGGAAAATGTCCATGAAGGAGGTAACGAGCAAAGGTAAATGTCCCTAGAAACGGAGGTAAGCAGGGAAATAGTCCCAACGGAGGTAAGCAGAGGGGAAATATCCCTCAGCAACGTGGGTAAACAGTGAGGGAAATGTCCCTCAGCAACAGGGTAAGGTTTTAATGTCCTGGCAATTGGAGTAAAACAGTGGGGAAAATGTCCTTAGCAATGAGGTGTATTCAGTGGGGAAATGTATCTAGCAACACGAGGTAAACAGTAAGATAAATGTCCCAGCAACGAGGTGCAAGCAGTGGGGAAATGTCCCAGCAATGGCATTACAAAGGGGAAATGTCCCCAGCAAATGGGTGGTGCAGGGCGGAAATGGCACCAGCAACGAGGTTAAGCGAGTACGAAATGCACCCAGTGATCGGTGTTAATCAGTGGGGAAATGTCCCAGCAATGGGGGTAAACTGTGGAAGAAATGTCCCTGAGCAACGGAGGCAAGCAGTGGGGAAAATGACCTCTAGATACGGGGTAAACAGCATAAGAATTTTCCCAGCAATGTGGTTAAGTAGTAAGGAAAATGTCCCAAGGAATTGGGGAAAGCAGTAGGGGAAATGTCCCTGCAACGGGGTTAGAAGTGTCGGAAATGCTCCTAGAAACAGGCTTAGGCAGTGAAAATATCCAGCAACGGTGGTAAGCAGTGTCGGTAATGTCCTAGCAACGGTGTAAGCAGTGTCGAAAATGTCCCAGCAATGGTGGTAAGCAGTTGGAAAATGTCCCCAGCAACGGAGGTAAACAGTGGTCCAAAATGTCCCTACAACAAGGTTAAGCAGTAGGAAAAATCTCCCTTATCAACGGGGGGAAGCAGTGGGAGAAATTGAAGCAACAGGTAAACAGTGGAGGAAATGTCCCCAGAAACGTTGTGTAAGATGTGCAGAAATGTCCCTAGCAATGAGGTGAATGCAGTAGGGGAAATGACCAGAACTAGGGTAAACCGTGGAGTAAACGTCCCTAAAACGTGATAAGAATGTCCCTAGCAACGGTGTAAGCAGTGTCCGAAATGTCCCTGGTAACGGAATAAAGCAATGGGGTAAATGTCCTTGCAACGAGGGTAAGCAGTGGAAGAAATTACCCCAGCAACAAGTTGTTTTCTAGATGGAAATGTCCCAAGAACGGGGGGTAAACCGTGGGGGGAAATGTCCCCTATAATGGAAGTAAGAAAGTGGAAATGACCCTAGCAATAGCAATACGTAATGTCCC
>NW_027467782.1:8471934-8529914 GCF_004210375.1 Tachypleus tridentatus | reverse complement strand
GCTTTAAACTCTACTTTTTCCTGTCCTGTTCCACTTGAACTTTTTTTCCTTCTTCTCATGATATCTACAAATCAAAATAATGTTGTTGTTGATACTATGGTTACAAAATATATTTCAATTAAATATTGAACAAACATGCAATCAGACAAAAATAAAAATTTTGTACACAATGTCTTTTATACTTACATATATGTGTATGTACTTATTTCCCAAATTTATATATTAACTGTTACACTTTACACACGTTTTCATTAAAAGAATGTAATAAAGATCTAAATTGTTATAAGTCAATAAAGTCTTGTGTATAAAAAATCTAAACAACTTAAAACAATGACAACAACTTATGTACATTTTTATGAAAATATATTAAAAGTATACTATCCTTCATAAACATAAAGAGAGGAAGACAAAAGTACAAAATATGAAATTCAATAAGTAAACTTGGATTGAAGTGTGGATAGACAGAGAATAAAATACTTTTTCCATGCCAAAAATGTTTAAAATGAAATTCTTGTCAAGTTAGACCTAAGAGCTGCTCTCTTGAAGTACACAATGTAATGACACAATTGTAAAAATTAGATATAATACAACAATATATTATAAAACACACACAGAACACAATTTTATAAATTACATAGAGCAAGATGTAATTTTATGAATGCATACAGATAACAATTTATGTACAGGAAATATAACTGTATAAAATTATGATATTATTCAATAATAATGTAATAACAAAGTATTCAGAGAAAACTTATGTCTAAACATTATACCAACTTGAATATAAGACTGTTTAGTGGAGGTAGTGTTACTAATTAATTTACTTTGTAACTCACTGATGTTGAGGCTATTGAACACTGTGTTTACAATCCAGTGATGTCAAGACTGTGATATATGTATAAATAACTATAACTAGATGAATGAAAAAAGAGTAAAAGTCACATGAGAGAGAACTGTCACAGAAAAGTTAGACTTTGTAAAGTTAACTGTTGTGGAAGTGAATGGTTGGTAGGTTAGGGTGACATTTAAAGTTTAAAAGAGATAAGGAGAATATTATGTCTCATAAAAGGGTGTTCTAAACCAATTGAACCCACATATGTGGACTTCAACAAAAGAAAGATGATAATTGGAAGTACAAAAACAGAATAATACTGAAAGTTAAGGATACAACCGTAGTAGCTCATGTGATATCATGATACCACTGTGATTAAAAGACATAAAAGTTTAGCTTGTCAACTGAATTCTAAAACTGTTGAATTGGCTTAAGTGGACTTTGGACAATAAAAGAAAACTGTATAGTGTCTTAGATACAAATATTATCTCCATAGTGTAAATAATTTTGTACATACATTTAACTTGTTTCAAACATATATTATTTTAAAAAAAACAAGTGGAGTGCATGTTGTTAATTTTTTGTCAATTTCACTGCCAGCAAGTCAGAGATACCTACTGTAGAAAATTTTGTGGTCCAACACACTTATAAATTTACATTACTATTAAGTACGTTTACAACATTTGGTAAGCCACAGCCATGATTACACAGTGGTAAGTTGTGTTAGAAGAAAATGAGAAGGACAGTGGAAATAAATACCAATATGTGCACAACTATAGTAAAAGTGCAAATAGCATGGAGATTACATGATATATAACCATGTCAAATTTTGATAAAAGAATGGAAAGAGGAGAGATATCTTCATGGATAGACCAGGAAAGATAGGCCTTGTGCAACACAACAACATGGTATCCAGCTAAAGTGAAGCCCTTTCAGATACCTTATGCAATGAAATACAGTGGAGCGCTGTTAAGATGCAGTATTTGGAGGGTCAACCTGCTTAACCACGGCTTAAGTGGTCTGCGGCTAAAACCTTTGTGACTGAAAAGCGAAGTCGCTAACAGCTCAGAAACTGAAGTGATGTCTATTGGGTTTGTGGGTAATATTTATACAATTCCATAAAAATATTGGATTATCGAATTAAAAATAATACTTTAATTATTGATCACTTTTTTCACGGATTTACCGCGGATTAAGTTTAATGTATGGAGAGGTGTGATTCGGTAACAATGGCGGCCTCCATAAAGCTGGCATACAGGGCAGATAAGGTAGATTAACGGTCAATTTCTACTGTAATATATTCTATTTATTTCCCAAATGAAAGCAAATCCTTTTTAAATATCTCTTTGAAGTTATAAAGCCAGGATTAAATTCGTAAGCCACGTTTTTGCACTTTCTTAAATTAGCGGTGAGCCGCGATAATCCTCGCTCATATTTGTCATGTCAGTGTCAACGACAAGGAGAGTGTGAGAAACTTTAAAAGCCAGGTAGTAGATTTAATACATCAAAATTCTGGGACAAGACTTGCTACAGCGGCTTAAGCAATTTCAGCGGTTTAATGGCTCCCACTGTACCTTACAAAGCAGGAAGCTGAGGCAATGTTGGAAGCTGGAATTGTTAAGCCTTCAAATTTAGCCTACCATTTACCAGTTTTAATCACAAAAATTAGAGATAGGTTAACTGTTTCTAAATAAATTTCCAAAAGCTGAATCTTGTGATGAAGTTCAACTCTGAAACTATGAACAACCTAGAAATTATAAGGTCAGGTTCTCTTCAAAGATCAACCTCAGTAAAGGTTATTGCCAAATCCTAATGAAGACAGGATTTACAGAGAAGACAGCATTTTAATACTAGATGGATTTACCAATTTCAGCAGGTGCCAAGTCAACTCTGCAGAAACATTCAACTGTATGATAAGGATGATGCTGTGCAACACCACCAATATCAAGCACTATGCAGATGCCATCCTGACACTGTGAAATGGGATAACAACAAAATGTTTTGTTACCAACTGGAATATAGAAAGTTTAATAACTAAAATATCAGAAAGCTCACAAATAAGTCTGTTTTAATATTTATACATTATGAGTGTCAGTATCAGTTTTTTTAAATAGATGAATGTGTTTCATGGTAACCACAAGTTTCATCACATGTTAAGTATACCATCACTGAGATGTTTTGAGAGAACAAACCAAATGCATCACCTTTACAGTTACAAATTTGTATATGATCTATACATGTCTGACTGTCAAGTTTTTAAATGACAAAATGTATTTTCTGTGTGTTTAATGCTTAAAACAACATTAAATAGAAATATTTTATAACTTATGTACTTTCCATCCAAGTGGTATAGTAAACAAGTTAGAAAATCTTGATTTTCTGTATTAGAACTTACTATATTAGTGGGGGTTTCTTCTTAAAATGCTTAACAAGTTTACAATTTTGTAAATTAGTTCTGTTTAAGGATTTAAACATCTACAGTTTGTATTTATTACCACCAGTTAAGAGTACTTATGAAAGAAGCAAAATTATGCAAAGGACAACATTAAATAATGTTCCTCTTCTTTTTTTGTTACTAAATCCCTAATAATCTCATTAGATAAGAATTGTGTGCCCTACTTTGTGGAAAATAATTCCTTGAATTCCTTGAACTGATCAATTACACTCAACCCATTAGTACCACACCTTTTATAACCCATACAAGAAAAGCACATGCTTACTTCTTAACATTTTTCAACCACAACATTATTCTAACGTGGTATCATTTTTAATTTTTTATTTCACTCTTTTTTTTTTTCACTAATTTTTAAATTACCCTTAATTTCACATAACAGCCTTCATCTTTTTAACAGTTGCCATTTTTAGTTAAACAATTTATTTATCTTCATTATTTGAACAAAATAAACATACTAGAACATTACTTAATAAATATTTACAACATCACAATATTTTGCAATTTCCTACCATATTCACCAAATAGTAAAATTGTACAATTTGATGACAGTATTTTATTTGGTGAACATATTAAAAATATGTTTACAAACACTGCAACTTAATAAAATCATAATGTGTTTATTAAAAAGTAAAAACAGTAATTAGAAACAGAGCATCAACAAAATAACTTTATTATGCTTTAAGCAATCTCAAGTTATGCAACCTCTTTGCTTCATACAATATACATTTCAGTGTGTAGGTATATTATTAAACTTAAAGATGACAAAACCTTTTCCAAACACTATACATTCATTATCATGTTAAACTTTTAATAAGATTTGTTATCAGTTCAACCCATCTTTAAACTGTATAAGCTTACTTACCTTATGTAAAGTTATCATATATTTTCTCTTTGAATAAAACTAAAACTATAGCTTTAAAATATATATAATTTTATACACAAATACATTCAGAATTCACAACAAAGGGAACAGAAAAGAAACTTTACAAAGCTATAAAAAACAACCTATATTTTAACTTTATCAACACATGATAGTCTATGTGCTATATCCAAGTACATTTAAACTTTCTCAACAACTGTTATCATAGCAAGAATAGTTTCTCTTTCTTTCTTTTATGAAGAGGGGGTCCAATTAGACTTCTAGTAGTTTAATTAATAAGTGTACATCACATTCATTGTTTTTATTATTTATACCTATGTGTTACAAGTAATTAGTGATAAAATTAATTAGAAAGTCTATTATTATTAGTTCATATAGGTTGTAATGAACAATTTAAAATCTATATCTTTATTTCTACCAATGTGATCAATTAGAAAATAAAAACAAACATTTAAAAAACTTTAATTGAAATAAATTATTATATTTTGAAAGGAAAACCACGTCTACAACTATATTCACATTTTAATGTTTGCAAGCATCACATCTGTTTTCAATTCTTTTTTGTCACTTGCATTTTTACTTATTTTGGATATCAACAGTACTAAAACATTTGTCAGGAACATTATAACTTTCAAACAATGAAAACAGATTTTAAAGTAGGCATATGTTACAAGAGCTACAAGTGTCATAAATATAAGGGCTACAAATGATGTAAGAAATAATAACTACAAATAGTTATTTCAAAATTTGGGTTGAAATAAAGTTTTTTATTATCATTTAGAGAAAAAGGTAATTTTTTCTAACTTCATTACCAAAATGTCTGGTGCATATAGCTTAGTTGCTTTGCACCATAAATTGCCAAGCTAACCAACCAACAATGAAAATGTCTAAACCCTCCATTATGCATTATAAATTCCGAAAAATAGCACTTTCTTTAAGGAAAACAAATCTCCATAAAGTCTAGAATGCATGCACACTGTTAATTTCTGGATAAAAACCAAGGCCTGATAATTTACCAGGGAAACATTAAGTTGATGTTCATATTATTGTATTCATAAGTCAATGGCTGAAGCTACACCTGACTGTTATAGATTCAAAATAAACTAAATTCAAATAAATAATAATAAAGGTAATTAATAGACCAATCAAACAGATACTGAAACCTCATATTTATTTTCAATACTATTGACTGTTTTCCTAATTAAATGAAGGGGGAAAATGGAGGGAGGAGTTAAGACCCCACAGATAAAAACATTAAATGATACAGGTATTACTTTAAAAAAAAAACAGCTAGAAGGGATGGGGTTTCAACTCCCTTGATCTCTACCTTAAATTAATGCCTATTCAAATATAATATTAAACAATATTATTATTAATCTCTGAAAAATGTGCATAATGTTTACCCCTATGGATCCCTTCACCTCACCTGCATTCTCTCATACATAACTGAAGAACACAGTTATTAAATACTAAAAATATGAATGACTGGACCACTTGGGCTCCTGCTCTAAATGTGCTCACACTAATACAACTTTAAATAATAGTGATACAATTGTAAAGCAAAAACATCACACAGTGTGAAAAAAAATCAAAATACAATAAATTTACACCTAATTATTTAAATAGCCAGAGTTGACAGTCAATGGTTCAAAATTGGTGCAGTGATAGATAGCTTCTGTAGCTTTGCAATAACAATGACAGGAATAGTAAATTTAATGGCAATGGAAGTCAAAGCATCCCCACACCTGCCTCTTATGCAAGTTTGTACCTAACAAATATTTTGATCATCTGGATATTTGGAATAACTAGAAACATTAATTTCAATTAGTTTATTACTTTCATGACAACTGATTTAATCATAATTTTGATTGATTGCTAAAATAAGTATCACAAACTCTTATTTTGATTGGTTAACTGACTCAGTTCTTCTGCAAGCAGATGCATGTTAACATCACATAAGCAAAGAAATCAAGTTTTACTAATGAAGACAATTAAACTTAAAATGAAAACATTTTATAACATACAATACATAAGGCAAGACATGAACTAGTAAATGTTGTTACTAGTATATGGATGCAGGCAGTGTGTATGGGTAAGAAGTTTCACTGATCTCTCAGTTCCCACTAAAGTGAATACATACAAGTTTGATCCATAGTTCACATCCCCACAAAGATAGAATACATTTAACTGCAAGAAATGTGAGGTGAAGAACATGTGAACTGCTTGCTCCAAACCTGAAAAGGAGAAGGCTGGGCCCAAATGAGGTTGAAAAGAAGAAAACTACCCAAATGAATGGGTTATTGAGAGGAGATAAGAATGGATTTCTCCCACTATCATGAGGAATCCTCCCTCTATTGTATCTTGTAGAATCAGTGGAGTGTGGTCTATGGACTGTGAATGAGTAGAAGCAAACATTATCTAGTTATTCATAGAGAGAAGAGCACAAATTATCATAGAGTGAAAAGAATTGAGGTTTGTCCAAACAAACAGGAAAGTCCTGAAATGGAAAACATGATTTAGGGCAATGAAGTGGACACTGTGGGGAAGAATTTTAAATTGTGGATTATGAAGGGAAAATGGTTTAGCACATGATTAACAATTTTGAAAAATAAAATAATTATATGTTACTAGTAGTAATAATTGCAACTTACAAACAATCTAGGCTAAACATACCTAGTTAAATTACTAATAATGAACTAACAAAGCCATGAAATCTGTTGAGACCACAAAGTATGTAAGATTAATGTACTTGCAAAGTGATTAAATGTATCTAGTAATAACACAATTAATAATCAACATCTCATTTATAATTCGTTTAAAATAACTTAGATGATAAAGAACATATAAATATCTAACTTACCAAAATCCATACATTAATGACATGAAATACTCAATTCTCCCATGTGTAAATAAGAGTAAAGCCACACAAATGACATCTGAGTCACAACTACCACAGGTATATCAACCAGATTTGAGGTATGGTAAAGTTTATCAACATGTACCGGTCCCCTGGTAGTACTGGTATCAACAGAAACAAAAGTATGAGAAGAGCAATTCTCGTCCAAAGCAAACAACTTGGAAGCATGAAAAGTAGTGGAAAATTAAAACTCTTGAAATGGTGTGGAATATGACAGACTAAAATAAAAGTGTTAAAAACAAAGAAAAACAGAGAGTCCAAATGTCTTCTTATTGATTACATTCTTACTTAGAAACATTGTTTTACTGAAAAGAAGAAGAAATCACTGGCTAAACCCATGAATCTAATTTCCTGAGAATTAAAGTCCGTAGATAACTTTGAACTAAATTCCTGGGAAATCTTACCAGTAGCATGTTCAGCTGTAATGGGAATTTCTATAGTCAATACACTGATCACATATTACTGCAGCAGTAATTTGGTTTATCAACATATTAGATACCCAGAGCTCTCATAAATGTGAACAAATCTCAATGTAAGACTCAGGGAAAAGAGGAAAAATACCAAAGACAGGAATTTTGTTTCTTTTGTTGTTGTGGTTTTACTTCTGAAAATATTTTGACTATTTGAAAGCTGCAGGAATATTCTTCTATGACATCATATGTTTATTCTGGTTTATCAAGTGCAGTAAGGAATAATTAACTGATTGAAATCCAAATTTTTTATTAGATAAAAATTCATCTTGACCAAAAAATATAGAATTTAAATTTTTTATATTTGAAAAGAAAGATACCCTTAACAGAATTAGATTTATCTACATTAATTTTCTAAAAGGTAAACTGAAGATGGACATTTAAACTCTTAAAATGCTTCAGTAGTCTAACACTAATAATGCAAACACATAAAACCATACAGTTGATTTAAAAGACCTTTACACTTCACGTTTTAACAGATAATAGATGCATAGATAAAAAAATAAACTACATTACCTTCATCTCTCAAGTCTACATAAATACTCTTCACTCTTATTTTCAACATCATCGTGGGAAAACTTGCATTTGTCACCTTTCTTACACTGTTCTTACTTATAAAAAACATACAGTACAGATTTAGGATCAGTTCCTGAAATTAAAATAGTTATATCACCTTTCTGCAAGAGATGAATGTAACTGAACTGTAGCCTTGTTGAGAGTAACAAGATAAAACACTTCAATGCTGTGGTGTGTGATTTACATAAAGCAGACTTTGAACACTTGTTTTGATTCACCCTAATAATATCAGTGACTTAACTGTTGAAAACACACAAAAATTATGAAAACTAATTTAATATTAAAGATAGCTATGTACAGTAAAAGAATTCATGCTTTCAGTTAATATGTTCACAATACTTGTACCACACACTTGTTACATAAGTTGTTTTAATTTTTAAAGTTATAAAAACAGATAAAATGTACCAACATGCATTTTTAAAATGTATAAAAATAACATTCAATGAAGTTACAGTAATATAATAGCTTATGCTTTTGTTTTGAATGAGGTGTAGCTATGTAAATAATTTCATTGTACTTATAAAGCCAATTATTGTTGGTTAGTCACAATTATCTACCTGATTTATGTCTCTCTAAGTGTTATAACTGCAGAACTCATATGGAATAAAACTGTATTTCTTTCCAACCACTCCTTAAAAAAATATTTAACTCTCACTGATAAAGAATAAATATTTATAATTACAAGTTGTACATTAGCACAATTTTAGTGCCAGACTTTAAAAAAAAAAGCTGAAAAATAAATATTTAGAACCTTAAATGGGTGAAATTGTAAACCTGATGTTCCACATTTTAGAAATTCTTTTATATATGACTAATGCTAAAAAATTCCCTAACTTATGGTAGGATTTCAATGTCAGGGAAATGTATCTCTAAAAGTAGAAAGCAAAGAGGTTCCATCTTTAAACACATTTAAGACTACATATCATTATGATGTATTTCAGTTTCTTTATAATACATAAGGTTTAAAAACCATAATAATTCTGGAAAGTATTTTAACTTTTTCTTGAATAACTCAGTTTGAAAGATTCAACTTATGTTATTTGCTATCTCTAAGAAATAATATCTTAAAAACCTTTATGACCTACTTAGACAGCCAGATCATTGACGTACCCAAAGATAATCTGTATTGATAACACTTTATGTAGTAATTCTTAAAAGTCTTCAGTTAACTATAAAATCCTATGTTTTTTAGTACTATTAAACCTCACATTGACATATTCTCATGCTCATTTTACACCACTTCAAAACAAGCAAAAGCAATAATGGGGAAAAAGAAAAATCTTTGTATTTATATGTTTACAAAAACATGCCATATCAACATGTAGGAGGAGGGTAAGTGATTAACAATATATCACGTACTTCGTGATGACAAGAAACCAACTTGAAGTGAAAATGTATTTCAGAACAACTGTTGCAATCTCCTCCTTTGTTAATCTGAAGATGACCTAAGAAGGTCAAAACATTGTTTTCAGTTTTATTTTGGTATAACCAGTTGTCCTGAGATACATATCACGTACTTGTTATGTTACTGGAAAGTCACACAACAATAGGAATATACAAATTTCAGAATTTCCTGCTCACACTCTCTATTGAATTACATAGAAATAACTTATGGGAAAGCTTGTCTAATCTAGCATTTGTATTAGGTAAAAATAAAATAATAAACCTTTACACTCCATACAAAAATTATACTGCACAACAATTTTTTTTTTAATTTTTTGCTTCCTGAAAAGGTTTTGCTGATTGTGGCAGGTATCTGGTGGGTATGCACAAATATAGTTTTGGTTTTGTTTCATAACATAGAAACTTTGAGAAATAGACAGTTTACTGTTTACTGGCAATAACTTATTTAATTGCATTTATGTTTGTAATACACTATTAAGTTCAACATAATTAAAAGTGTTTTGCTCCTGATTTTTGTTTGTATTCAATGTCCTGTGCATCACGTTGCAGTGTCCAACAGTAGTCGGCAAGCATTGACAAATTCCAGTTGCCCTGATATTGTTTTCCCATTGTAGCAAAACTGAAGATTTCAATGAAACTGTACATAATGGGCAAATGTGGATGTGATTTTCATTATCAGCAGCCAAAAATCTATAAGGAACACCCAACAGTGTTCAAGATGCAAAACTTTGTTGTGCAGTGTTATCTAACATTAACTTCATTCTCCACAAGCAAGGAAAGGTGACAGAAAAAAACCTATTTCTTAATATAAAGAGTAGTATTTTACCTTTCTCATCTTTCTGTGTTGTTACAGATTTTAATGTCAAGTTCAGGTCCTCAATTTCCTTCTTTTTCTTCCTACTTGTTGATCTACCTAAGGTAATGTGAGTAGAGTGTGATTACTCTTATATTACCAACAATTTGTTTGAACCTTTGTATCAATAAGTTTAACAAACATTGCATACTATTTCATTGATTAAGTAAACAAATCATGCATTACAAAGATAACTAGAGTTTTAAAATATTCAGAACATATTATCTGATATACGTTCATTAAAAATAAAGAAAATGTGACAGCTGTTAAGATGAAAACTACACTTTATGAAATTGACTTTAATGCAATACTTATAAGATTACTATATGGAAGTATGATTTTACACAGCCTTTCATACTGTTTTTCTTCCTACTTTCCTACAGACAATGTTGATGATAATTATGAAATTACAAAGTGTTAAAGACATGTTAAAAGGCCATCACAAAATTTTGCAGTTTCAAACACTGATAAAAGTTAAGGTAGCATTGGATACCTGGTTCGACTAATATTTTGAATGCTAATGCACTGTCTTCTCATGAAGTTTATAAGAACTGACCACACCTTTTCAGCATGATATTAAAGTAGTAAAATGAGATAAATAACACCCAGAATTTGCATTTACCAGACCCAACTTAAATACATCTGATCTATTTAGGATGTGTGTGTTGGTGTGCATCACCACTGAAAATACCCCAAATTAGTCATTTTCTGACCTCAACAAAGTATTTGGTTATTTCAAAATCAGATTTGATACACTAGCCAAAGAACACTATTAAGAAACAGTCTCATCTTTACCTGACACACCATCTCATGTGCACCAGACAAAACAATATCACCAAACAAGAAGCATCACAATGTAATTTGAAAACAATTAGTCAACATGACTGTAATCCATCATTACTACACAACCTGTGTGAGGAAATTAGTCACTCACACAATCAGCAGAACTTCACAAGTAGCATGGAAATTTCTAAGGCAGACATAAAAGACAGCTTTCTGTGCAAGACGTGAACTGCCTCTAAAAAGATTAATTTTGATTACTGAATATTGAAGATGGTAATAATTGGACACACAAGTTGATTATTTTCATAAAATTAATTGATTACTTTGCATGAAACAAACTGATGTAATCAATTCTCATAGGTATACAATTGTATTTCATTCTGATTAAGAAATTTTGAAATTTAACCATGAATCTTGCAACAATAAGTTATTTTTTGATCTGGCCTTATGCTGAGCAATATAAATCTAAATCAGATAGTCAAAGTGAGACAAACTTTCTCTGGCAAAACTTGTTTCATATTGTTGGCATATGAGAATAGTTTTGTATCATCAGATTTAATTGTATTTCCAGTCATGTTCATAAGATCATCTGGATCTCTTGGAAGTAACGTAGTACAAAGAATCCTTAATCCTGCCATGCAGAATGCAAGCAATCACCTGCTCTTTTCAAGAGCACTGAAACTTGATGCTTTTCATAGAGCTTCTTGATTTGGAAAGTTTAATGTTGTTGTGGATTCAATACCAAATTGAATCGGCATTGCTCCTGTGCCACGTTGAAATACCACAACAATGTCTTGCGTTTACACTTCAGTTCTTGGATTATCTGCATCATTCATTCAGTGTCACAAACTCCATGGGATCCTCAGAAGTACTGCTACACATTTCATCTTCATCACTCTCCAGTGGAATAGATGAATCAGTCCTTCATTTTCTCTTTCTTCATACTTTTAAATTACCTTGCAGCTCTTTCACACCTGCTTTTTGTGTCATTTTGACCTCTAAGTCTGAACCATTGCATCTACACTGTCACTTTGAACTTACAAGCCACTTTCTTCTTTTCCTGTATTAATGTTACTTTATCAATAGAGGATCAGTACACTTAATCACTGAATGTTGTAGCATGTTGATATCTGTTTTGTAGCCAGCTGGAGATCCAGTTTTCACAAACTGTGTAACAGTTGTCTGTTTTTTGGCCAATGAGGTTTTGGTGAAGTCATCAGCCAATAAACAAAATTTCCAGATTGACAGCAAAGTACAATTATCTACCCACCTTGTTTCTGGTCTTGTATCTGAATTTGTTTTAATGAAAAATATTTAGTATTATAAAAATAGTTTTTCATAGTTTAAAACTTTCACATAAAGAGTCACTAAAGCAATTAAGTTAAAAGGAAAAGTACTTGTCCTATTGAGTACTCTTCATGATTTACCAGCTGCTGGAAAAGCTTTTTTCTGATTACGATAGAGCCATAATTCAAAGTAATAGGACATGCACTTATTTCACCATTGCTTTTAAAGTTTAAAATCGTAAATTTACAATTTATGTTGTCCCTACTTATGAGTTATAAGTAGGAAAAGCTTTTTTCTGATTACGATAGAGCCACAATTCAAAGTAATAGGACATGCACTTATTTCACCATTGCTTTTAAAGTTTAAAAATCGTAAATTTACAATTTATGTTGTCCCTACTTATGAGTTATATACTAATAATTTCATTTTAAAATGTTGTCAAATCTACTTACATTGAACATAACATTTGTAATAATATTGCAGATACTACTTATAATTAGCATGAACAATTATGTAACTAACTCATTTTTGTATTAACACTCACAGACTGGAATTAGGCTTAGCCGCTACGGTAAATTCAAGGTACAATATATTACTTCAACGTACAAATATTGCACTGGTTACAATTTACATAATTCAGTATTTCAGTACCTATGTATACAACAATAAAATTTAAAATTGTTTTACATTGATATATTTCATTCTTTTGATCAACTTTCTTTCCTGGTTCGTTTGGTTTTCTTTGGAGACATCACTTCACTAAAATAAAACTATAAAATTGTCAGTTTTCTGAGTAGTTAGCTATTTGTATGTGTTATCAAGCGACCTCTACAGTTTCGAACAAAGAGTACAACCGAATCTGCAAGAAAGTTCTCGTCATATTAAGAAAATAAGAAAGCATGCGTATGTTTATATTCTTATCATTGTTAGTAGAACAGAACATTTTGTGATATCAGTAGTATTATTAGGTTAAAAGGTGAGAAAGAGGACTTGATTGATATCATAATAGTTGTCTCCAGATCCTAAGATAAGTAATTAATATGATTTTAATCTGTAATTTTGATATTGCATTAGTTTTAGAACTAGCGCTCATACCCATACCCACGAAATGTTTAAAGCTAAAATTCAATGTCAGATGCTGATCAAACTCAAAACTGGTAGTAGAGGTAGTTGTAAGTTAATTATTGCAAATACAAATTATAGTTCTTCAAGGTGTGTTTGAGATTGGGATAAATGGCTCATTTATTGTCTGAGTTCACAATATTTTGTGACACAATAACTTGTAAGTTACTCAAAATTTCGAATAGAAAGACTTGCATTCTCAAAGCAGTATATTTTAATTTTAGATTATAACATAGTTTAGTAACAAACTTTTCAAATATTTGTTGGACATCAGTTTGTTTGTTTAGAATTAAGCACAAAGCTGCACAATGGGCTATCTGTGCTCTGTACACCATGGGCATCGAAACCCAGATTTTAGTGGTGTGAGTCTGCAGACATACCGCTGTGTCATTAGGGGCTTGGACGTCAGTATGAGCAATTTTCTAACATCTAAATTGAATTTTATTAGGTGTCAGTTAAGTCCTCAAATGTTACCTAAGAGTATTAATAATAGACGTAACACACTTAGCAGATTAAGTAAAAAATATTAATTCTTGAAGCTTTTGTCTTTGATTGATAATGTAGCACCAAAGAAACTGCTGTTGTGGCATATAACACAACTCATTAAAGACATGAGTCCTTAGGGGCTCATAACAGTCCTCAAATGTTACCTAAGAGTATTAATAATAGACGTAATACACTTAGCAGATTAAGTAAAAAATATTAATTCTTAAAGCTTTTGTCTTTGATTGATAATGTAGCACCAAAGAAACTGCTGTTGTGGCATATAATACAACTCATTAAGGACATTCATTTGAAGCATTCTTGGAAATTTCACACGCACACATTTATATTCTTGTGGGATCACTGACCATTAACAGGGAGCCAAAGGGTCTGAATTACTGAAGATGAAAACATTTTAAATTGTTCAGTTACTAATTTTGCTTATGCTTGTGATTTTTTTGGATAAAATACAAATAATTTTCACAATGAAATGTTATTACGTAAATTTCAAATATTTGCACATTTTATAGAAATGTAATATAAAAAAATTTTCACCATTTCAGTTTTAATTTGATAAAAAATACGTATATACTGAATATACTTTATATATGTATATATACAGTCATAAACTATAGCAGTTTATAAAATAACTTTTAAAAATATTTTAAGTGTAATATTTTTATCATTTGAGTTATCTATGATTACACAAGATAACATCTACACACTCACATAATTTTGAAAGGTATTTTTTAAAGCATTTAATTATTTTCCTATTGTAAATAATATGATATGATGATGGATTTTTAATGAATCTTTGTAGGCATTGGAGCCTTTTAACAATAAAATATTGTTTTCACTGCATAATGCTCCTGTCTTACTGGTAAATATCAGTTATTCTCTTTGAAATGAAACATCTGTTTTCAATTGCCTAACTTTAAACTTCATACAACGTTTGAACCACTTACTTAATCAAATAAAATTCTGGTTCTTATTCCATAGTATCAACCATTATTTGTATCTTGATAAAATTATTGCAAATATTAACAACAAAGGCACCATATATAAATATACTCTTCAAAAAAAGAAAGGCAAAAGGATCAACATGGATCAACTCGTGACCGTCCACGATCTGGCAGACCTCGTGTGACCACGCCCGCACAGGATCACTACATCCGGTTACGTGACCTTCAGGATAGGACCACCACTGCGACGTCTACTGCTTCAACAGACCTTTTGCACATTCGAGGGAATCTTACGGCTCAACGATACGTCGACGAGATTCTAAGACCCCATGTGCAACCCATCATGGTGAACTTCAATGACGTTTTTCAACACGACAACGCCCGTCCTCACACATCCCGACTCACCACTGTCTTCTTGAGACACCACAACATCAACATTCTTCCATGGCCCTCCAGATCACCACATTTAAGCCCCATCGAACATCTTTGGGACGAGTTGGACCGACGTCTGCGACGGCGACAACCTCAACCGCAGACTCTACCTCAGCTTGCAGCAGCTATGCAGGCTGAGTGGACAGCCATTCCACAGGATGTGATTCGTCATCTCATCGCTTCCATGGGCAGGAGATGCCAAACAGTTATTGATGCTCACGGGGGGCATACTCGTTATTGACGTTGAGTGACGTTAAACTTCAACTAGTGAGCGTGGACTTCGCCTTTGCAGACTTTGGATTTTCAGCAGTGACTGTGCATAGTTTCACACATGTCACACAGAACTACCCGGAATAAACTTGTTAACAATATGTCTCATATTTTGCCTTTTGCGTTTCTTTTTTTGAAGACTATATGTTTTGAATCCCATTGGAAAATAATGGTGGTGTAAAGGTTTAAAATTATTTAAGTATGATTATTTACACACATTGAAAACCTTCAGTAGTCTAATGTATTTGATTGAGGTAAAAAAAGCTAAAAGAATTAGGAATCGTTTTTTAGAGAAATTTATAATTTGAAAACAAGAAGGCTATTTTAACCTTGATATAAGATTTTGATTTGGGCTACCATTGCATTTAATAGCATATAAGGCTCGCTGGCATACAACAACTACAGTAGTGGTTGGAATACTATTAATGTAATTAGTTTGTTATAACAACAGTTTTTATGATATGAAGTTTGTGAATGCTAACTTAGAAAAGGTATTCACCCATAACAACTGTTATACAAGTGTTCATTGTCTGTCCCTAGTAGAACAGAGGTAAGTCTTTGAATTTATAATGCTAAAATCAGGGTTTTGATTCCCCTTAGTGGACACAGCAGATAGCCCGTTGTTGCTTTGCTATAACAAAACAAACACATTCTGTCTGATATGTCTAGAATATTATCTACCATCCACTCACCATATTGTCTGACTGAAATTATATATGAATGAAATCATTAGATCATTAATGCATGTAATAAACCTTTGAAGTCCACAGTACATGTAGTTTTTAAATTAATTAATGCATTCGGAGGGAGATTTTAAGTTTTTAACTTGTTATATTATATTCTTAAAGTTTATTTGCAATTTTTCTCTATTTTGTTTCACACAACTATTTAAAAGTTATTATATTTTATTAGAATATCTCTCCTTTATGATTGAACCTTTTTACATTTATTACTCATGTAAAATAATAACATTTGGTCAATCTAGAATCTCTTAAAGCTGAAAAATTATATATCTGAGACAGCTCATATCATTATGTTTTCATCATCAACTTTGAGGGTTATTTTTAGGAGTCACAGGACGATGAAAAATTCTGTACATATAAAAAATTTGCTAATGTGTTCATGGGCTATGTAGCAGTGGTAGTGGATTTATCAAGTGGAAGCTGACGTATGCTCTCCATAGAGAGCCATTGTGTGGGTTTTCTGTACATTAAAACACAGCTGGCTACAGTACAATGTTTTATCTCATTAGACAGGACTTAGTGTACAAACAGTACTGGTATGTTTTGTTGTTTTTTCTGGTCATAATCAAATATGTTTTTTGAGTGGTTGTGATACATGCTTTATTAAATAGTGGGGTTTAACTACATTGCTTTAGTGATTATGTTGTGAATTTTATTTCCTGAAGAAAGGTAATTATAGCCTTTAGGTGTTATTTATCATCCCTATCTGGTAAAACATAACAGAAGTGATCATGTTGTATATTTTGTTTTTAGTGAGGTATGAGTTTAGTGCATTATGTAATCATAATATTTGATTATTGTCCTGTTGAGATGTTTATCCAGTGTTTTGGTATCATGAAAATTCTAGTTAAAAATAATGATATCTAGATATTTTCAAACATTTGTTAACTTTTCATAAGTTTATACAATCCTTGTCTTCAGCAATTTTTACTCGTGAAAAACTTTAAAGGAACTCAACATTAACAGTTTTATGCCCTGTAAAAGTGTTTCTTGTGCATAACATCAGGGTCATAAAAGCAAGAACTTGTTTATCCTTTTTAATACTACTAAAATATTATTGTATAAACATTTGATCATTTTTTAGGTTTTGTAATGTCATTAAAACTTTTAATTACTTTTCCATTATTTACAATTTGTTACCCTCTTATAAGTAACAAAAAAAACAATGTGCTCATTACCTTTTAAGGAGTTTCAAAATGACAGGGTTTGTAATTTTGTTGTTTTCTGACAATAATTATATTTGCTTAGGCTGCAAGCTAAGAAGTGATGCATTAAATTAATCTTGATTCTCCTTTATTATGTTTATAAAGAATACTTGATTATGAGTTCCAATAAAAATTGCCAGGTTTATCAGCAGCATCACTTAAAACCTCTAGATACCTACCTTGTAGCTTAATATTGGAAAATGTCACTACCACAGCAAGTTCTTGGATATAAAATATGGCAATTATCAGTCAGGTTTTCAAAGAAATCTATGCAGTCTTGATGACATTCTGTAAACCCTGACATAATGTGATTGGGATTAACTTGTTGCCACTTGCTGGTAATATCAGTAGCAGGTTACCACAGAGATGTATTGTTCTTACCATGCATACACAGTAAATGCCATTGAAATAATGCACTTTATGTAATTTCAGATTACTGTACCTATATAAACAGCTGTTTTATGTTGGACGAAATTCTCCTGCAGGGTTAAGAACCTAAAAGAACAAACCAACATTTACTATTATGGAGTATATATAGCTGCAAATCTACAGTATGACTTAAATGAGTCTTACAAATCATAATGATCAAGTCTGATTGTAAGCACTTGTCTGTAATGGCAGATTCATTGCTCTTAACTTTAACCCTCTGTTCCTAGAAACATTTCTTGAGACGTCTCTGAACTAAGTAGTTTAGAATTAGTAGATATTTTATTTTTACCTAAAAAACATTGAATGAATTTTTATTTCTTAAAAAGTTATTGAAGTTGCTATTTAAGAGATGTTTTCTTGTAGGAAAGACAAATAGAAAGTTCACTAACATAAGTTTCAGTATTAAATGATAAAGAGAAACAACAAACAAACATGCAAATCAGGTACATATTGTAATGATGCCAGGAAAACACTAGGTAAAAAAAATCAATTAAAAAAACAAAATATAGGAGTTTGAGAGTGTTTACAAGAGAATAACTTATTGCTTAATTTTAAAAGTATAATAAAGAGAACAGACTACTAATATTCATCACTGGTACAACTCACTTACCATTTCAAACAATACAATAGTCTTCTTCTGCTAGATGGTCGTGTTTAACCTTCCAGTCCTCTTTACCTCAAAATTAATATCTGTAATGTTAAACATCTTTTTTCTTAATCATTTAATGGGAGTGTGTACAAAGAGAGCATACTCATATCAAGAATTTCAACTTACATTCTTAATCCAGTGAATAATGTCACTCCATGACCTTTGTTCACTGACAGCATTGGTCATGAAATATTGGTCAGACTTGCGGGGGGTCAATTATCTGTTATAGCCGTTCGGTTACTCCCGAAGGACAAGGCGCTGAGGTCATGGTAGCATTGCAAAACTGGATCAAGTAATAGACAATTTACCGACTTTGTTCGGTGAAGTACTCGTGTAATGTGCGTTCTGATTACTGATTTACAGCATATAATGTTACATTTCACAACGTTCACACAGTGTTACATAACAACGTTCACACAATGTTACATAACAACGTTGATTATTCGCTATGAAGTGACTGCATTTTGACGATTTCATAACAGCGTTATGGTATAACGTGACCAAATCACAACCAAATTGTGGCAACACATGACGTTGCAACTCTCATATATGGGACACTGGACATTACTTGGTTAAGAGGGGAAAACATTTCATTCTGAAATTCATTCCTAATTATGTAACATCAATTTGGCGCCCACCCCGACGCTGCGCCCGGGGACAGATGTACACCCGTGACCCCCCCCCCTTTCCCTAGCTACGCCACTGGCGAACGTGTAATCTTTTAAGCCAAAATCATGAACGGTGGAACTTTCTATTTAAAACACCAATAAAAGTATTTTAATTAGTAAAGAAAAATCCTACCAGGAATAATATATTTTTGTGTGATAATCCTCCATATGAAACAAGCATCTCAACGTTACTTGTTTCAGATTACCCTTAGTAACTACAAGTACTTCTCATTACTTTCGCCCGGCATGGCCATGTGGTTCAAGCACTCGACTTGTAATCCAAGGGTCGCGGGTTAAAATCCTCGTCGCACCAAACATGCTCGCTCTTTTAGAAGTGGGTGCGTTTTAACGTAACGGTCAATCCCACTATTCGTTGTTAAAAGAGTAACGCAAGAAATTAGCGGTAGGTACTGATGATCAGCTGTCTTTACCTACTCTTACATTGCTAAATTAGGGACGACAAGCGTAGATAGCCCTCAAATAGCCTCAAGCGAAACAAAAACAAATATTGATTTTAATACTTGAATTTTGTATAATTATAGTGTATATGTCGATGTGTTTCTTAGTGAATACCTGGATTGGTATGATTATAGTATTTATGTCGATGTGTTTCTCAGTGAATACCTGGATATGGTATGATTATAGTAAATATGTGGATGGATTTGGTATGATTATAGTATTTATGTCGATGTGTTTCTTAGTGAATACCTGGATTTGGTAGGATTATAGTATATATATGTCAATGTGTTTCTCAGTGAATACCTGGATATGGTATGATTATAGGAAATATGTGGATGGATTTGGAATGATTATAGTATATATGTCGATGTGTTTCTCAGTTAATACCTGGATATGGTATGATTATAATAAATATGTGGATGGATTTGGTATGATTATAATAAATATGTGGATGGATTTGGTATGATTATAGTATATATGTCGATGTGTTTCTTAGTGAATACCTGGATTTGGTATGACTATAGTATAAATGTCGGTGTGTTTGGTATGATTATAGTATTTATGTCGATGTGTTTCTTAGTGAATACCTGGATTTGGTATGACTATAGTATAAATGTCGGTGTGTTTGGTATGATTATAGTATTTATGTCGATGTGTTTCTTAGTGAATACCTGGATTTGGTATGATTATAGTATATGTGTCGATGTGTTTGGTATGATTATAGTATTTATGTCGATGTGTTTCTTAGTGAATACCTGGATTTGGTATGATTATAGTATATGTGTCGATGTGTTTGGTATGATTATAGTATTTGATGTGTTTCTCAGTGAATACCTGGATATAATACGATTATAGTATTTATGTCGATATTTTTCTAAGTAAATACCTGGATTTGGTATGATTATAGTATATATGTCGATGTGTTGGTATGATTATAGTATTTATGTCGATGTGTTTCTGAATAGTGAATACCTGGATTTGGTATGATTATAGTATATGTGTCGATGTGTTTGGTATGATTATAGTATTTATGTCGATGTGTTTCTTAGTGAATACCTGGATTTGGTATGATTATAGTATATGTGTCGATGTGTTTGGTATGATTATAGTATTTATGTTGATGTGTTTCTCAGTGAATACCTGGATATAATACGATTATAGTATTTATGTCGATATTTTTCTAAGTAAATACCTGGATTTGGTATGATTATAGTATATATGTCGATGTGTTGGTATGATTATAGTATTTATGTCGATGTGTTTCTTAGTGAATACCTGGATTTGGTATGATTATAGTATATGTGTCGATGTGTTTGGTATGATTATAGTATTTATGTCGATGTGTTTCTTAGTGAATACCTGGATTTGGTATGATTATAGTATATATGTCGATGTGTTTGGTATGATTATAGTATTTATGTCGATGTGTTTCTCAGTGAATACCTGGATATGGTATGATTATAGGAAATATGTGGATGGATTTGGTATGATTATAGTCTTGATGTCGATGTGTTTCTTAGAGAATACCTGGATATGGTATGATTATAATATAGAGGTCAATGTGTTTCTTAGTAAATACCTGGATTTGGTATAGTTACAGTGTTTACGTCAATGTGTTTCTTAGTGAAACAACATATAAAGTGTAAAAATATGCGAATTGAGGTTAGAACCGGTTTGATCCGTATGAAATCGGTTTGATTCGGTTTAAAAGAAGGATTCTTTTAATACAGTTAAAACAACATATAAAGTGTAAAAACATGGAAATTGAGGTTTGATCCGGTTGGAACCAGATTAATCCGGTTTGAACCGCTTTAGAAGAAGAATTCTTGTAATACGGTTAAAACAGCATATACAGTGTAAAACATGCGAATTGATGTTAGAACCGGTTTGATCCAGTTTAAAAGAAGAATTCTTGTAATACGGTCAAAACAACATATAAAGTGTAAAAACATACAAATTGAGGTTAGTACCGGTTTGATTCGGATGGAACCGGTTAAAACCGGTTTAAAAGAAGAATTATTGTAATTCGGTTAAAACAGCATATAAATTGTAAAATGGGAATTGAGGTTAGAACCGGTTTGATGCAGTTTAAAAGGAGGATTCTTGAAATACGGTTATAACAGCATATAAAATGTAAAAACTTGCAAATTGAGGATAGTACCGGTTTGATCCGGTTAGAACCGGTTAAAACCGGTTTAAAAGAAGAATTCTTGTAATATTGTCAAAACAGCAAATAAAGAGTAAAAACATGTGAATTGAGGTGAGAACCTGTATGAACCGGTTGGAACCGGTTTTTAAAAGAAGAATTCTTGTAATAAAGTGAAAACAGCATATAAAGTGTAAAAACATGCGAATTGAGGTTAGAACCGGTTTGATTAGGTTGGAACCAGTTAAAACTGGTTTAAAAGAAGATTTCTTGTAGTAAGGTCAAAACAGAATATAAATATGCAAATTGTGGTAGGAACCAGTTTAATCCGGTTCAAAAGAAAAATTCTTTTAATAAAATCAAAAGAGCATATAAAGTGTAAAAACATGCAAATTGATATTAAAATCGATTTGATCCGGTTGGAACCGGTTAAAACCGGTTTAAAAGAAGAATCCGGTCAAAACAGCATTTTTAGTGTAAAAACATGCAAATTGATGTTAGAACCGGTTTGATCCCGTTGGAACCGGTTAAAACTGGTTTAAAAGAAAGATTATTGTAGTACGGTCAAAACAGAATATAAATATGCAAATTGAGGTAGGAACCAGTTTAATTCGGTTTAAAAGAAGAATTCTTGTAATTCGGTTAAAACAGCATATAAAGTGTAAAAACATGCGAATTGAGGTTAGAACCGGTTTGATGCGGTTTAAAAGGATGATTCTTGTAATACGGTAAAAACAGCATGTAAAATGTAAAAACTTGCAAATTGAGGCTACTACTGGTTTGATCCGGTTCGAACTGGTTAAAAGCGGTTTAAAAGAAGAATATTTGTAATACGGTTAAAACAGCATATAAACTGTAAAAACATGCGAAATGAGGATAGAACTGGTTTGATCCGGTTGAAATCGGTTAGTACCAGTTTAAAAGAAGAATTCTTGTAATTCGGTTAAAACAGCATATAAAGTGTAAAAACATGCGAATTGAGGTTTGATCCGGTTTAAAAGAAGGATTCTTGTAATACAGTTAAAACAGCATATAAAGTGTAAAAACATGGAAATTGAGGTTTGATCCGGTTGGAACCAGATTAATCCGGTTTGAACCGCTTTAGAAGAAGAATTCTTGTAATACGGTCAAAACAGCATATAAAGTGTAAAAACATGCAAATTGAGGTTAGAACCTGTTTGATCCGGTGGAAACCGATTAAAACCGGTTTAAAAGAAGAATTCTTGTAATACGATTAAAACAGCATATAAAGTGTAAAAACTTGCAAATTGAGGTTAGTACCGGTTAGATCCGGTTGTAACCATTAAAACCGGTTTAAAAGAAGGATTCTTGTAATACCGTCAAAACAGCAAATAAAGTGTAAAAACATGCGTATTGAGGTTAGAACCTGTTTGATCCAGTGGGAACCGTTGAAAACCGGTTTAAAAGAAGAATTCTTGTAATAAAGTGAAAACAGCATATAAAGTGTAAAAACACGCGAATAGAGGTTAGAACCGGTTTGATTAGGTCGGAACTGGTTAAAACCGGTTTAAAAGAAGATTTCTTGTAGTACGGTCAAAACAGAATATAAATATGCAAATTGTGGTAGGAACCAGTTTAATTCGGTTTAAAAAGAAAAATTCTTTTAATAAAATCAAAAGAGGATATAAAGTGTAAAAACATGCAAATTGATATTAAAATCGATTTAATCCGGTTGGAACCGGTTAAAACCGGTTTAAAAGAAGAATTTTTGTAATACGGTCAAAACAGCAAATAAAGTGCAAAAACATGCAAATTGAGGTTACAACATGTTTGATCCGTTGGGGACCGTTTAAAACTGGTTTAAAAGAAGAATTCTTATAATAAAATGAAACAGCATATAAGGTGTAAAAACATGCAAATTGAGGTAAATACCGGTTTGTTCCGGTTGGAACCGGTTAAAACCGGTTTAAAAGAAGAATTCTTGTAATAAAGTCAAAACAGCATATCAAGTGTAAAAACATGGAAATTGAGGTTATTTGATTCGAACCAGTTTAATCCGGTTTAAAAGAAGAATTCTTGTAATAAAATTAAAACAGCATATAAAGTGTAAAACATGCAATTGAGGTTTGATCCGGTTGAAATTTGATTTGGTTTGAAACCGGTTAAAACCGGTTTAAAAGAAGAATTCTTGTAATTCGGTTAAAACAGCATATAAAGTGTAAAAACATGCGACTTGAGGTTAGAACCGGTTTGATGCAGATTTAAAGGATGATTCTTGCAATACGGTAAAAACAGCATATAAAATGTAAAAACTTGCAAATTGAGGATAGAACCGGTTTGATCCGGTTGAAATCGGTTAGTACCGGTTTGATTCGGTTGGAACTGGTTAAAACCGGTTTAAAAGAAGAATTCTTGTAATACGGTTAAAACAGCATATAAAGTGTAAAACATGCAAATTGAGGTTAGAACCGGTTTAATCCGGTTTGAAACCGGTTTGATCCGGTTGGAACCGGTTAAAACCGAAAAGAAGAATTCTTGTAATACGGTTAAAACAGCATATAAAGTGTAAAACATGCAAATTGAGGTTAGAACCGGTTAAAACCGGTTTAAAAGAAGAATTCTTGTAATAAAGTCAAAACAGCATATCAAGTGTAAAAACATGCAAATTGAGGTTAGAACCGGTTTGATGGGGTTTAAAAGAAGGATTCTTGTAATACAGTTAAAACAGCATATAAAGTGTAAAAAATTGCAAATTGAGGTTAGAACCGGTTTGATCCGGTTGGAACCGGTTAAAACCGGTTTAAAAGAAGAATTCTTGTAATACGGTCAAAACAGCATATAAAGTGTAAAACATGCGAAATTGAGGTTAGAACCGGTTTGATTAAAACCGGTTTAAAAGAAGGATTCTTGTAATACAGTTAAAACAGCATATAAAGTGTAAAACATGCAAATTGAGGTTAGAACCGGTTTGATCCGGTTGGAACCGGTTAAAACCGGTTTAAAAGAAGAATTCTTGTAATACGGTCAAAACAGCATATAAAGTGTAAAAACATGCAAATTGAGGTTAGAACCGGTTTGATCCGGTTGGAAACCGGTTAAAACCGGTTTAAAAGAAGAATTCTTGTAATACGGTTAAAACAGCATATAAAGTGTAAAACATGCAAATTGAGGTTAGAACCGGTTTGATCCGGTTGGAACCAGTTAAAACCGGTTTAAAAGAAGAATTCTTGTAATACGGTCAAAACAGCATATAAAGTGTAAAAAACATGCAAATTGAGGTTAGAACCTGTTTGATCCGGTTTAAAACCGGTTTAAAAGAAGAATTCTTGTAATAAAGTTAAAACAGCATATAAAGTGTAAAACATGCAAATTGAGGTTAGAACCGGTTTGATCCAGGTTGGAACCGGTTAAAACCGGTTTAAAAGAAGAATTCTTGTAATACGGTCAAAACAGCATATAAAGTGTAAAACATGCAAATTGAGGTTAGAACCGGTTTGATCCAGTAGGAACCAGTTTAATCCGGTTTAAAAGAAGAATTCTTGTAATAAAGTTAAAACAGCATATAAAGTGTAAAAACATGCAAATTGAGGTTAGAACCGGTTTGTTCCGGTTGGAACCGGTTAAAACCGGTTTAAAAGAAGAATTCTTGTAATACGGTTAAAACAGCATATAAAGTGTAAAAACATGCGAATTGAGGTTAGAACCGGTTTGATGCGGTTTAAAAGGATGATTCTTGTAATACGGTAAAACAGCATATAAAGTGTAAAACATGCAAATTGAGGTTAGAACCGGTTTGATCCGGTTGGAACCGGTTAAAACCGGTTTAAAAGAAGAATTCTTGTAATACGGTTAAAACAGGATTTAAAGTGTAAAAACATGCAAATTGAGGTTAGAACCGGTTTGATCCGGTTGAACCGGTTTGAACCGGTTTAAAAGAAGAATTCTTGTAATACGGTTAAAACAGCATATAAAGTGTAAAAAACATGCAAATTGAGGTTAGAACCGGTTTGATCCGGTTTAAAAAAAGAAGGTTGTAATACGGTTTAAAAGAAGATATAAAGTGTAAAAAAAACATGCATAAAAGGTTAGAAACCGGTTTGAACCGGTTTAAAAGAAGAATTCTTGTAATACGGTTAAAACAGCATATAAAGTGTAAAAAACATGCAAATTGAGGTTAGAACCGGTTTGATCCGGTTGGAACCGGTTAAAACCGGTTTAAAAGAAGAATTCTTGTAATACGGTCAAAACAGCATATAAAATGTAAAAACTTGCAAATTGAGGTTAGTACCGGTTTGATCCGGTTGGAACCTGTTAAAACCGGTTTAAAAGAAGAATTCTTGTAATAAAGTGAAAACAGCATATAAAGTGTAAAAACATGCGAATTGAGGTTAGAACCGGTTTGATTAGGTTGGAACCGGTTAAAACCGGTTTAAAAGAAGATTTCTTGTAGTACGGTCAAAACAGAATATAAATATGCAAATTGAGGTAGGAACCAGTTTAATCCGGTTTAAAAGAAAAATTCTTTTAATAAAATCAAAAGAGCATATAAAGTGTAAAAACATGCAAATTGATATTAAAATCGATTTCATCCGGTTGGAACCGGTTAAAACCGGTTTAAAAGAAGAATTCTTCTAATACGGTCAAAACAGCATATAAAGGGTAAAACATGCAAATTGAGGTTAGAACATGTTTGATCCGTTGGAACCGTTAAAACTGGTTTAAAAGAAGAATTCTTGTAATACGGTCAAAACAGCATATAAAGTGTAAAAACATGCAAATTGAGGTTATTACCGAACCAGTTTAATCCGGTTAAAACCGGTTTAAAAGAAGAATTCTTGTAATAAAGTCAAAACAGCATATAAAGTGTAAAACATGCAAATTGAGGTTAGAACCGGTTTGATCCGGTTGGAACTCTTTAAAACCGGTTTAAAAGAAGAATTCTTGTAATACGGTCAAAACAGCATATAAAGTGTAAAACATGCAAATTGAGGTTAGAACCGGTTTGATCCGGTTTAAAACCGGTTTAAAAGAAGAATTCTTGTAATAACGGTTAAAACAGCATATAAAGTGTAAAAAAAATTCATGCAAATTGAGGTTAGAACCGGTTTGATGCGGTTTGAAACCGGTTTAAAAGAAGATTCTTGTAATACGGTTAAAACAGCATATAAAGTGTAAAAACATGCAAATTGAGGTTAGAACCGGTTTGATCCGGTTGGAACCGGTTAAAACCGGTTTAAAAGAAGAATTCTTGTAATACGGTTAAAACAGCATATAAAGTGTAAAAAACATGCGAATTGAGGTTAGAACCGGTTTGATCCGGTTTAAAAGGTTTGAAAAGAAGAATTCTTGTAATACGGTTAAAACAGCATATAAAGTGTAAAAACATGCAAATTGAGGTTAGAACCGGTTTGATCCGGTTGGAACCGGTTAAAACCGGTTTAAAAGAAGAATTCTTGTAATACGGTTAAAACAGCATATAAAGTGTAAAACATGCAAATTGAGGTTAGAACCGGTTTGATCCGGTTGGAACCGGTTAAAACCGGTTTAAAAGAAGAATTCTTGTAATAAAGTCAAAACAGCATATAAAGTGTAAAAACATGCAAATTGAGGTTAGAACCAGTTTGATCCGGTTTAAAACCGAAAAAGAAGAATTCTTGTAATAAAATCAAAACAGCATATAAAGTGTAAAACATGCAAATTGAGGTTAGAACCGGTTTGATCAGGTTGGAACCGGTTAAAACCGGTTTAAAAGAAGAATTCTTGTAATACGGTCAAAACAGCATATAAAGTGTAAAACATGCAAATTGAGGTTAGAACCGGTTTGATCCGGTTTAAAAGAAGAATTCTTGTAATACGGTCAAAACAGCATATAAAGTGTAAAACATGCAAATTGAGGTTAGAACCGGTTTGATCCGGTTGGAACCGGTTAAAACCGGTTTAAAAGAAGAATTCTTGTAATACGGTCAAAACAGCATATAAAGTGTAAAACATGCAAATTGAGGTTAGAACCGGTTTGATCCGGTTGGAACCGGTTAAAACCGGTTTAAAAGAAGAATTCTTGTAATACGGTTAAAACAGCATATAAAGTGTAAAACATGCAAATTGAGGTTAGAACCGGTTTGATTCGTTGGAACCGGTTAAAACCGTTAAAACCGGTTTAAAACCGAAGAATTCTTGTAATACGGTTAAAACAGCATATAAAGTGTAAAACATGCAAATTGAGGTTAGAACCGGTTTGATCCGGTTTAAAAAACCGAAGAATTCTTGTAATACAGTTAAAACAGCATATAAAGTGTAAAAAACATGCAAATTGAGGTTAGAACCGGTTTGATCCGGTTGGAACCGGTTAAAACCGGTTTAAAAGAAGAATTCTTGTAATACGGTTAAAACAGCATATAAAGTGTAAAACATGCAAATTGAGGTTAGAACCGGTTTGATCCGGTTGAAACCAGTTTAAAACCGGTTTAAAAGAAGAATTCTTGTAATAAAATCAAAACAGCATATAAAGTGTAAAAACATGCAAATTGAGGTTAGAACCGGTTTGATTCGGTTTAAACCGGTTAAAACCGGTTTAAAAGAAGAATTCTTGTAATATTCGGTCAAAACAGCATATAAAGTGTAAAAACATGCAAATTGAGGTTAGAACCGGTTTGATCCGGTTTTAAAACCGGTTTAAAAGAAGAATTCTTGTAATACGGTTAAAACAGCATATAAAGTGTAAAACATGCAAATTGAGGTTAGAACCGGTTTGATCCGGTTGGAACCGGTTAAAACCGGTTTAAAAGAAGAATTCTTGTAATACGGTTAAAACAGCATATAAAGTGTAAAAACATGCAAATTGAGGTTAGAACCAGTTTAATCCGGTTTAAAAGAAGAATTCTTGTAATAAAATCAAAACAGCATATAAAGTGTAAAACATGCAAATTGAGGTTAGAACCGGTTTGATCCGGTTGGAACCGGTTAAAACCGGTTTAAAAGAAGAATTCTTGTAATAAAGTCAAAACAGCATATAAAGTGTAAAACATGCAAATTGAGGTTAGAACCGGTTTGATCCGGTTGGAACCGGTTTAAACCGGTTTAAAAGAAGAATTCTTGTAATACGGTTAAAACAGCATATAAAGTGTAAAACATGCAAATTGAGGTTAGAACCGGTTTGATCCGGTTGGAACCGGTTAAAACCGGTTTAAAAGAAGAATTCTTGTAATACGGTCAAAACAGTATAAAACAAACATATAAATTGAGGTTAAAACATGTTTGATGAGGTTAGAACCGGTTTGAACCGGTTTAAAAGAAGAATTCTTGTAATACGGTTAAAACAGCATATAAAGTGTAAAAACATGCAAATTGAGGTTAGAACCGGTTTGATCCGGTTTAAAACCGGTTTAAAAGAAGAATTCTTGTAATACGGTTAAAACAGCATATAAAGTGTAAAAAACATGCAAATTGAGGTTAGAACCGGTTTGATCCGGTTGGAACCGGTTAAAACCGGTTTAAAAGAAGAATTCTTGTAATACGGTTAAAACAGCATATAAAGTGTAAAACATGCAAATTGAGGTTAGAACCGGTTTGATCCGGTTGGTTAGAACCGGTTAAAACCGGTTTAAAAGAAGAATTCTTGTAATACGGTTAAAACAGCATATAAAGTGTAAAACATGCAAATTGAGGTTAGAACCGGTTTGATCCGGTTGGAACCGGTTAAAACCGGTTTAAAAGAAGAATTCTTGTAATACGGTCAAAACAGCATATAAAGTGTAAAAACATGCAAATTGAGGTTAGAACCTGTTTGATCCGGTTGGAACCGGTTAAAACCGGTTTAAAAGAAGAATTCTTGTAATAAAGTGAAAACAGCATATAAAGTGTAAAAAACATGCGAATTGAGGTTAGAACCGGTTTGATTAGGTTGGAACCGGTTAAAACCGGTTTAAAAGAAGATTTCTTGTAATACGGTCAAAACAGAATATAAATATGCAAATTGTGGTAGGAACCAGTTTAATCCGGTTTAAAAGAAAAATTCTTTTAATAAAATCAAAAGAGCATATAAAGTGTAAAACATGCAAATTGAGGTTAAAATCGATTTGATCCGGTTGGAACCGGTTAAAACCGGTTTAAAAGAAGAATTCTTGTAATACGGTCAAAACAGCATATAAAGTGTAAAAACATGCAAATTGAGGTTAGAACCGGTTTGATCCGTTGGAACCGGTTAAAACTGGTTTAAAAGAAGAATTCTTGTAATACGGTCAAAACAGCATATAAATAAAACATGCAAATTGAGGTAGGAACCAGTTTAATCCGGTTTAAAAGAAGAATTCTTGTAATAAAATTAAAACAGCATATAAAGTGTAAAAACATGCAAATTGAGGTTAGAACCGGTTTGATCCGGTTGGAACCGGTTTTTAAAAGAAGAATTCTTGTAATACGGTCAAAACAGCATATAAAGTGTAAAAAACATGCAAATTGAGGTTAGAACCGGTTTGATCCGGTTGGAACCGGTTAAAACCGGTTTAAAAGAAGAATTCTTGTAATACGGTTAAAACAGCATATAAAGTGTAAAAACATGCAAATTGAGGTTAGAACCGGTTTGATCCGGTTGAAACCGGTTAAAACCGGTTTAAAAGAAGAATTCTTGTAATACGGTTAAAACAGCATATAAAGTGTAAAACATGCGAATTGAGGTTAGAACCGGTTTGATCCGGTTTAAAAGAAGGATTCTTGTAATACAGTTAAAACAGCATATAAAGTGTAAAAACATGCAAATTGAGGTTAGATCCGGTTTGATCCAGTTGGAACCGGTTAAAACCGGTTTAAAAGAAGAATTCTTGTAATACGGTCAAAACAGCATATAAAGTGTAAAACATGCAAATTGAGGTTAGAACCTGTTTGATCCGGTTAAAAGAAGAATTCTTGTAATACGTCAAAACAGCATATAAAGTGTAAAAACATGCAAATTGAGGTTTGATCCGGTTTGAAAGGTTGGAACCGGTTTGAACCGGTTTAAAAGAAGAATTCTTGTAATACGGTCAAAACAGCATATAAAGTGTAAAAACATGCAAATTGAGGTTAGAACCGGTTTGATCCGGTTGAAACCGGTTAAAACCGGTTTAAAAGAAGAATTCTTGTAATACGGTTAAAACAGCATATAAAGTGTAAAACATGCAAATTGAGGTTAGAACCGGTTTGATCCGGTTGGAACCATTTAAACCGGTTTAAAAGAAGAATTCTTGTAATACGGTCAAAACAGCATATAAAGTGTAAAAAAATGCGAATTGAGGTTAGAACCTGTTTGATCCAGTTGGAACCGTTAAAACCGGTTTAAAAGAAGAATTCTTGTAATAAAGTCAAAACAGCATATAAAGTGTAAAACATGCGAATTGAGGTTAGAACCGGTTTGATTAGGTTGGAACTAGTTAAAATCGGTTTAAAAGAAGATTTCTTGTAGTACGGTCAAAACAGAATATAAATATGCAAATTGTGGTAGGAACCAGTTTAATCCGGTTTAAAAGAAAAATTCTTTTAATAAAATCAAAAGAGGATATAAAGTGTAAAAACATGCAAATTGATATTAAAATCGATTTAATCCGGTTGGAACCGGTTAAAACCGGTTTAAAAGAAGAATTCTTGTAATACGGTCAAAACAGCAAATAAAGTGCAAAAACATGCAAATTGAGGTTAGAACATGTTTGATCCGTTGGGGACCGTTTAAAACTGGTTTAAAAGAAGAATTCTTATAATAAAATGAAAACAGCATATAAGGTGTAAAAACATGCAAATTGAGGTTATTACCGGTTTGTTCCAGTTGGAACCGGTTAAAACCGGTTTAAAAGAAGAATTCTTGTAATAATGTCAAAACAGCATATAAAGTGTAAAAACATGCGAATTGAGGTTAGAACCGGTTTGATGCGGTTTAAAAGAAGAATTCTTGTAATACGGTCAAAACAGCATATAAAGTGTAAAAACATGCAAATTGAGGTTAGAACCGGTTTGATCCGGTTGGAACCGGTTAAAACCGGTTTAAAAGAAGAATTCTTGTAATACGGTTAAAACAGCATATAAAGTGTAAAAACATGCGAATTGAGGTTAGAACCGGTTTGATCCGGTTTAAAAGATGAATTCTTGTAATACGGTTAAAACAGCATATAAAGTGTAAAAAACATGCGAATTGAGGTTAGAACCGGTTTGATCCGGTTGGAACCAGGTTAAAACCGGTTTAAAAGAAGAATTCTTGTAATACGGTTAAAACAGCATATAAAGTGTAAAAAATGCATGCAAATTGAGGTTAGAACCGGTTTGATCCAGTTGAAGAATTCGGTTTTCAGCATATAAAAACCGGTTTAAAAGAAGAATTCTTGTAATACGGTCAAAACAGCATATAAAGTGTAAAAAATGCAAATTGAGGTTAGAACCGGTTTGATCCGGTTGGAACCGGTTAAAACCGGTTTAAAAGAAGAATTCTTGTAATACGGTAAAGTATAAAACAACATATAAAGTGTAAAAACATGCAAATTGAGGTTAGAACCGGTTTAATCCGGTTTAAACCGGTTAAAACCGGTTTAAAAGAAGAATTCTTGTAATAAAGTCAAAACAGCATATAAAGTGTAAAAAACATGCAAATTGAGGTTAGAACCGGTTTGATTAGGTTGGAACCGGTTAAAACCGGTTTAAAAGAAGAATTCTTGTAATACGGTTAAAACAGCAATAAAGTAAAAATGCAAATTGAGGTTAGAACCAGTTTAATCCGGTTTAAAAGAAGAATTCTTGTAATAAAATCAAAACAGCATATAAAGTGTAAAACATGCAAATTGAGGTTAGAACCGGTTTGATCCGGTTGGAACCGGTTAAAACCGGTTTAAAAGAAGAATTCTTGTAATACGGTCAAAACAGCATATAAAGTGTAAAACATGCAAATTGAGGTTAGAACCGGTTTGATCCGGTTGGAACCGGTTAAAACCGGTTTAAAAGAAGAATTCTTGTAATACGGTCAAAACAGCATATAAAGTGTAAAACATGCAAATTGAGGTTAGAACCGGTTTGAGGTTGGAACCAGTTTAACCGGTTTAAAAGAAGAATTCTTGTAATACGGTCAAAACAGCATATAAAGTGTAAAAAACATGCAAATTGAGGTTAGAACCGGTTTGATCCGGTTGGAACCGGTTAAAACCGGTTTAAAAGAAGAATTCTTGTAATACGGTCAAAACAGCATATAAAGTGTAAAACATGCAAATTGAGGTTAGAACCGGTTTGATCCGGTGAAAATCAGTTGGAACCGGTTTAAAACCGGTTTAAAAGAAGAATTCTTGTAATAAAGTGAAAACAGCATATAAAGTGTAAAACATGCAAATTGAGGTTAGAACCGGTTTGATCCAGTTGGAACCGGTTAAAACCGGTTTAAAAGAAGAATTCTTGTAATACGGTTAAAACAGCATATAAAGTGTAAAAAACATGCAAATTGAGGTTAGAACCGGTTTGATCCGGTTTAAAAGGAAAAAACCGGTTTAAAAGAAGAATTCTTGTAATACGGTTAAAACAGCATATAAAGTGTAAAACATGCAAATTGAGGTTAGAACCGGTTTGATCCGGTTGGAACCGGTTAAAACCGGTTTAAAAGAAGAATTCTTGTAATACGGTTAAAACAGCATATAAAGTGTAAAACATGCAAATTGAGGTTAGAACCGGTTTGATCCAGTTGAACCGGTTAAAACCGGTTTAAAAGAAGAATTCTTGTAATACGGTTAAAACAGCATATAAAGTGTAAAAACATGCAATTGAAACCGGTTTAAAAGGTTTAAAAGAAGAATTCTTGTAATACGGTCAAAACAGCATATAAAGTGTAAAACATGCAAATTGAGGTTAGAACCGGTTTGATCCGGTTGGAACCGGTTAAAACCGGTTTAAAAGAAGAATTCTTGTAATACGGTTAAAACAGCATATAAAGTGTAAAAACATGCAAATTGAGGTTAGAACCGGTTTGATCCGGTTGGAACCGGTTAAAACCGGTTTAAAAGAAGAATTCTTGTAATACGGTTAAAACAGCATATAAAGTGTAAAAACATGCAAATTGAGGTTAGAACCGGTTTGATCCGGTTGAAACCGGTTAAAACCGGTTTAAAAGAAGAATTCTTGTAATACGGTCAAAACAGCATATAAAGTGTAAAAACATGCAAATTGAGGTTAGAACCGGTTTGATCCGGTTGGAACCGGTTAAAACCGGTTTAAAAGAAGAATTCTTGTAATAAAGTCAAAACAGCATATAAAGTGTAAAAAACATGCAAATTGAGGTTAGAACCGGTTTGATCCGGTTGGAACCGGTTAAAACCGGTTTAAAAGAAGAATTCTTGTAATACGGTCAAAACAGCATATAAAGTGTAAAAATATGCAAATTGAGGTTGGAACCAGTTTAATCCGGTTTAAAAGAAGAATTCTTTTAATAAAATCAAAACAGCATATAAAGTGTAAAACATGCAAATTGAGGTTAAAACCGGTTTGATCCGGTTGGAACCGGTTAAAACCGGTTTAAAAGAAGAATTCTTGTAATACGGTTAAAACAGCATATAAAGTGTAAAAACATGCAAATTGAGGTTAGAACCGGTTTGATCCGGTTTAAAACCGAAAAGAATTCTTGTAATACGGTCAAAACAGCATATAAAGTGTAAAAAACATGCAAATTGAGGTTAGAACCGGTTTGATCCGGTTGAAACCGGTTTAAACCGGTTTAAAAGAAGAATTCTTGTAATACGGTCAAAACAGCATATAAAGTGTAAAAACATGCAAATTGAGGTTAGAACCGGTTTGATCCGGTTGGAACCGGTTAAAACCGGTTTAAAGAAGAATTCTTGTAATACGGTCAAAACAGCATATAAAGTGTAAAAAACATGCAAATTGAGGTTAGAACCGGTTAATCCGGTTTGATCCGGTTGTTGGAACCGGTTAAAACCGGTTTAAAAGAAGAATTCTTGTAATACGGTTAAAACAGCATATAAAGTGTAAAACATGCAAATTGAGGTTAGAACCGGTTTGATCCGGTTGGAACCGGTTAAAACCGGTTTAAAAGAAGAATTCTTGTAATACGGTTAAAACAGCATATAAAGTGTAAAAACATGCAAATTGAGGTTAGAACCGGTTTGATCCGGTTGGAACCGGTTAAAACCGGTTTAAAAGAAGAATTCTTGTAATACGGTCAAAACAGCATATAAAGTGTAAAACATGCAAATTGAGGTTAAACCGGTTTGAGGTAGGAACCAGTTAAAACCGGTTTAAAAGAAGAATTCTTGTAATACGGTCAAAACAGCATATAAAGTGTAAAACATGCAAATTGAGGTTAGAACCGGTTTGATCCGGTTGGAACCGGTTAAAACCGGTTTAAAAGAAGAATTCTTGTAATACGGTCAAAACAGCATATAAAGTGTAAAAAACATGCAAATTGAGGTTAGAACCGGTTTGATCCGGTTTAAAAGAAGAATTCTTGTAATACGGTCAAAACAGCATATAAAGTGTAAAAACATGCAAATTGAGGTTAGAACCGGTTTGATCCGGTTGGAACCGGTTAAAACCGGTTTAAAAGAAGAATTCTTGTAATACGGTCAAAACAGCATATAAAGTGTAAAAACATGCAAATTGAGGTTAGAACCGGTTTGATCCGGTTGGAACCGGTTTGAACCGGTTTAAAAGAAGAATTCTTGTAATACGGTTAAAACAGCATATAAAGTGTAAAACATGCAATTGAGGTTAGAACCGGTTTGAACCGGTTTAAAAGAAGAATTCTTGTAATACGGTTAAAACAGCATATAAAGTGTAAAATTGAGGTTAGAATGCAAATTGAGGTTAAAAGAACCGGTTTGATCCAGTAAAGTGTAAAAACATGCAAATTGAGGTTAGAACCGGTTTTGATAACCGGTTAAAACCGGTTTAAAAAGAATTCTTGTAATACGGTTAAAACAGCATATAAAGTGTAAAATTGGTGGATTGAGGTTTAAACCGGTTTGAGAAGAATTCTTGGAATACGTTTAAACCAGCATATAAAGAAGAAAACATGTAAATTGAGGTTAAAACAGCATATAAAGTGTTTAAAATGCAAATTGAGGTTAGAACCGGTTTGAACCGGTTTATAAAGTTTAAACCGGTTTGAAGAAACCGGTTTCTTGTAATACCGTTAAAACAGCATATAAAGTGTAAAACATGCAAATTGAGGTTAGAACCGGTTTGATCCGGTGCAAATTGAGGTTAGAACCAGTTTAATCCGGTTTAAAAGAAGAATTCTTGTAATAAAGTCAAAACAGCATATAAAGTGTAAAACATGCAAATTGAGGTTAGAACCGGTTTGATCCGGTTGGAACCTGTTAAAACCGGTTTAAAAGAAGAATTCTTGTAATTTGGTTAAAACAGCATATAAAGTGTAAAAAACATGCGAATTGAGGTTAGAACCGGTTTGATCCTTTGGGAACTGGTTTAAACCGGTTTAAAAGAAGAATTCTTGTAATACGGTTAAAACAGCATATAAAGTGTAAAATCATGCAAATTGAGGTTAAAACCGGTTTGATCCGTTTGGAACCGGTTAAAACCGGTTTAAAAGAAGAATTCTTTTAATACGGTTAAAACAGCATATAAAGTGTAAAACATGCGAATTGAGGTTAAAACCTTTGTCCGGTAAAAAAAAGAAGAATTCTTGTAATACGGTCAAAACAGCATATAAAGTGTAAAAACATGCAAATTGAGGTTTAACCGGTTTGATCCGGTTGGAACCGGTTAAAACCGGTTTAAAAGAAGAATTCTTGTAATACGGTTAAAACAGCATATAAAGTGTAAAACATGCAAATTGAGGTTAGAACCGGTTTGATCCGGTTGAAACCAGATTAATCCGGTTTGAACTGGGTTAAAAGAAGAATTCCTGTAATACGGTTAAAACAGCATATAAAGTGTAAAACATGCAAATTGAGGTTAGAACCTGTTTGATCCGGTTGAAAACGGTTTAAACCGGTTTAAAAGAAGAATTCTTGTAATAAAGTCAAAACAGCATGTAAAGTGTAGAAACATGCGAATTGAGGTTAGAACCGGTTTGATCCGGTTGGAACCTGTTAAAACCGGTTTAAAAGAAGAATTCTTGTAATTTGGTTAAAACAGCATATAAAGTGCAAAAATATGCAAATTGAGGTTACAACCGGTTTAATCTTTTGTGAACCGGTTAAAACCAGTTTAAAAGAAGAATTCTTGTAATACGGTCAAAACAGCATATAAAGTGTAAAAATATGCAAATTGAGAACCGGTTTGATTTAGGGAACCAGTTTAATCTGGTTTTAAAGAAGAATTCTTTTAATAAAATCAAAAGAGCATATCAAATGTAAAAACATGCAAATTGAGGTTAAAATCGGTTTGATCCGGTTGGAACCGGTTAAAACCGGTTTAAAAGAAGAATTCTTGTAATACGGTTAAAACAGCATATAAAGTGTAAAAAAAACATGCAAATTGAGGTTAGAACCGGTTTGATCCGGTTTAAAAAAAGAAGAATTCTTGTAATACGGTTAAAACAGCATATAAAGTGTAAAACATGCAAATTGAGGTTAAAACCGGTTTGATCCGGTTGGAACCGGTTAAAACCGGTTTAAAAGAAGAATTCTTGTAATACGGTCAAAACAGCATATAAAGTGTAAAACATGCAAATTGAGGTTAGAACCGGTTTGATCCGGTTTAAAAGAAGAATTCTTTTAATACGGTGTAAAAAAACAGCATATAAAGTGTAAAACATGCAAATTGAGGTTAGAAGGTTAGAACCGGTTTGATCCGGTTTAAAAGAAGAATTCTTGTAATACGGTCAAAACAGCATATAAAGTGTAAAAAACATGCAAATTGAGGTTAGAACCTGTTTGATCTGGTTGAAACTGATTAAAACCGGTTTAAAAGAAGAATTCTTGTAATAAAGTCAAAACAGCATATAAAGTGTAAAAATATGCGAATTGAGGTTAGAATCGGTTTGATCCATTTTAAAACCGGTTTGATCCGGTTTAAAAGAAGAATTCTTGTAATACGGTGAAAACAGCATATAAAGTGTAAAAAATGCAAATTGAGGTTAGAACCAGATTAATCCAGTTGGAACCGGTTTAAAAGAAGAATTCTTGTAATACGGTTAAAACAGCATATAAAGTGTAAAAAATGCAAATTGAGGTTAAAACCGGTTTGATCCGGTTTAAAAGAAGAATTCTTGTAATACGGTTAAAACAGCATATAAAGTGTAAAACATGAGAATTGAGGTTAGAACCTGTTTGATCCGGTGGAAAACGGTTTAAAACCGGTTTAAAAGAAGAATTCTTGTAATAAAATCAAAACAGCATATAAAGTGTAAAACATGCAAATTGAGGTTATTTGATCCGGTTAAAACCGGTTTAAAAGAAGAATTCTTGTAATACGGTCAAAACAGCATATAAAGTGTAAAACATGCGAATTGAGGTTAAAACCGGTTTGATCAGGTTGGAACCGGTTAAAACCGGTTTAAAAGAAGATTCTTGTAATACGGTCAAAACAGAATATAAATATGCAAATTTAGGTTGGAACCAGTTTAATCCGGTTTAAAAGAAGAATTCTTTTAATAAAATCAAAAGAGCATATAAAGTGTAAAAACATGCAAATTGAGGTTAGTACCAGTTTGATCCGGTTGGTACCTGTTAAAACCGGTTTAAAAGAAGAATTCTTGTAATTTGGTTAAAACACATATAAAGTGTAAAAACATGCGAATTGAGGTTAAAACCGGTTTGATCCTTTGGAACTGGTTTAATCCGGTTTAAAAGAAGAATTCTTGTAATACGGTTAAAACAGCATATAAAGTGTAAAACATGCAAATTGAGGTTAAAACTGGTTTGATTTGGTTGGAACCGGTTAAAACCGGTTTAAAAAGAAGAATTCTTGTAATACTGTTAAAACAGCATATAAAGTGTAAAACATGCAAATTGAGGTTAAAACCGGTTAAAACCGGTTTAAAAGAAGATTTCTTGTAATACGGTCAAAACAGCATATAAAGTGTAAAACATGCATTGAAATTGGTTTTAACCGGTTTGATCCGGTTGGAACCGGCTAAAACCGGTTTAAAAGAAGAATTACTGTAATACGGTTAAAACAGCATATAAAGTGTAAAAACATGGAAATTAATGTTACAAACGGTTTGATCCGGTTGAAACCAGATTAATCCGGTTTGAACTGGGTTAAAAGAAGAATTCCTGTAATACGGTTAAAACAGCATATAAAGTGTAAAAACATGCGAATTGAGGTAAGAACCTGTTTCATTCGGTGGAAAACGGTTTAAACCGATTAAGAAGAAGAATTCTTGTAATAAAGTCAAAACAGCATATAAAGTGTAGAAACATGCGAATTGAGGTTAGAACCGGTTTGATCCGGTTGGAACCTGTTAAAACCGGTTTAAAAGAAGAATTCTTGTAATTTGGTTAAAACAGCATATAAAGTGCAAAAATATGCAAATTGAGGTTACAACCGGTTTAATCTTTTTTGAACCGGTTAACACCAGTTTAAAAGTAGAATTCTTGTAACACGGTCAAAACAGCATATAAAGTGTGAAAATATGCAAATTGAGATTGGAACCAGTTTAATCTGGTTTTAAAGAAGAATTCTTTTAATAAAATCAAAAGAGCATATCAAATGTAAAAACATGCAAATTGAGGTTAAAATCGGTTTGATCCGGTTGTAACCGGTTAAAACTGGTTTAAAAGAAGAATTCTTGTAATAAAGTCAAAACAGCATATAAAGTGTAAAACATGAGGTTAGAATTGAGGATTGAACCGGTTTGATACGGTTTAAAAGAAGAATTCTTGTAATACGGTGAAAACAGCATATAAAGTGTAAAAATATGCAAATTGAGGTTAGAACCGGTTTGATCTATTTTGAACCGGTTAAAACCGGTTTAAAAAAAAAGAATTCTTGTAATACGGTCAAAACAGCATATAAAGTGTAAAACATGCAAATTGAGGTTGGAACCGGTTAAAACCAGTTTAAAAGAAGATTTCATGTAATACGGTGAAAACAGAATATAAATATAAAACATGCAAATTGTGGTAGGAACTAGTTTAATACGGTTTAAAAGAAGAATGCAGTCAAAAAACAGCATATAAAGTGTAAAACATGCAAATTGAGGTTAAAATCGGTTTGATCCGGTTGGAACCGGTTAAAACCTGTTTAAAAGAAGAATTTTATTAATACGGTTAAAACAGCATATAAAGTGTGAAAACATGCGAATTGTAGATAGAACCAGTATGATCCGGTTGAAATCGGTTAGTACCGGTTTGATTCGGTTGGAACCGGTTTAAAAGAAGAATTCTTGTAATACGGTTAAAACAGCATATAAAGTGTAAAACATGCGAATTGAGGTTAGAACCGGTTTGATCCGGTTGGAACCGGTTAAAACCGGTTTAAAAGAAGGATTCTTGTAAAACGGTCAAAACAGAATATAAATATGCAAATTGAGGTAGGAACCAGTTTAATCCGATTTAAAAGAAGAATTCTTGTAATACGGTCAAAACAGCATATAAAGTATAATAACTTGCGAATTGAGGTTATTACCGGTTTGATCCGGTTGTGACCGGTTAAAATCGGTTTAAAAGAAGAATTCTTGTAATACGGTTAAAACAGCATATAAAGTGTAAAAACATGCGAAGTGAGGTTAGAACCGGTTTGATCCGGTTTAAAAGAAGAATTCTTGTAATACGGTCAAAACAGCATATAAAAGGAAAAAACATGCAAATTGAGGTTAGAACCTGTTTGATCTGGTGGAAACTGATTAAAACCGGTTTAAAAGAAGAATTCTTGTAATAAAGTCAAAACAGCATATAAAGTGTAAAAAAATATGCGAATTGATGTTAGAATCGGTTTGATCCACTTTATAGCTGTTTGATCCGGTTTAAAAGAAGAATTCTTGTAATACGGTGAAAACAGCATATAAAGTGAAAAAAAAAGTTGGAACCAGATTAATCCAGTTGGAACCGGTTTAAAAGAAGAAATCTTGTAATACGGTTAAAACAGCATATAAAGTGTAAACAAATGCAAAATGAGGTTAAAACCGGTTTGATCCAGTTTAAAAGAAGAATTCTTGTAATACGGTTAAAACAGCATGTAAAGTGTAGAAACATGAGAATTGAGGTAAGAACCTGTATCATTCGGTGGAAAACGGTTTAAACCGGTTAAGAAGAAGAATTCTTTTAATAAAATCAAAAAAGCATACAAAGGGTAAAACATGTAAATTTAGGTTATATCCGGTTAAAACCGGTTTAAAAGAAGAATTCTTGTAATACGGTCAAAACAGCATATAAAGTGTAAAAACATGCGAATTGAGGTTAAACCGGTTTGATCAGGTTGGAACCGGTTAAATCCGGTTTAAAAGAAGATAACTTGTGGTACGGTCAAAACAGAATATAAATATGCAAATTTAGGTTGGAACCAGTTTAATCCAGTTTAAAAGAAGAATTCTTTTAATAAAATCAAAAGAGCATATAAAGTGTAAAAACATGCAAATTGAGGTTAGTACCAGTTTGATCCGGTTGGAACCTGTTAAAACCGGTTTAAAAGAAGAATTCTTGTAATTTGGTTAAAACACATATAAAGTGTAAAAACATGCGAATTGAGGTTAAAACCGGTTTGATCCTTTGGGAACTGGTTTAATCCGGTTTAATAGAAGAACTACTGTAATACGGTTAAAACAGCATATAAAGTGTAAAATCATGCAAATTGAGGATAAAACTGGTTTGATTTGGTTTAAAAGAAGACTTCTTTTAATACTGTTAAAACAGCATATAAAGTGTTAAAACATGCGAATTGAGGTTAAAACCTGTTAAAACCGGTTTAAAACAAGATTTCTTGTAATACAGTCAAAACAGCATATAAAGTGTAAAACATGCGAATTGAGTTTTTAACCCGTTTGATCCGGTTGGAACCGGTTAAAACCGGTTTAAAAGAAGAATTACTGTAATACGGTTAAAACAGCATATAAAGTGTAAAACATGGAAATTTATGGTTACAAACGGTTTGATCCGGTTGAAACCAGATTAATCCGGTTTGAACTGGGTTAAAAGAAGAATTCCTGTAATACGGTTAAAACAGCATATAAAGTGTAAAAACATGCGAATTGAGGTAAGAACCTGTTTCATTCCGTGGAAAACGGTTTAAACCGATTAAGAAAAAGAATTCTTTAATAAAGTCAAAACAGCATGTAAAGTGTAGAAACATGCGAATTGAGGTTAGAACCGGTTTGATCCGGTTGGAACCTGTTAAAACCGGTTTAAAAGAAGAATTCTTGTAATTTGGTTAAAACAGCATATAAAGTGTAAAAATATGCAAATTGAGGTTACAACCGGTTTAATCTTTTTTGAACCGGTTAACACCAGTTTAAAAGAAGAATTCTTGTAACACGGTCAAAACAGCATATAAAGTGTGAAAATATGCAAATTGAGATTGGAACCAGTTTAATCTGGTTTAAAAGAAGAATTCTTTTAATAAAATCAAAAGAGCATATCAAATGTAAAAACATGCAAATTGAGGTTAAAATCGGTTTGATCCGGTTGGAACCGGTTAAAACCTGTTTAAAAGAAGAATTCTTGTAAAACGGTCAAAACAGAATATAAATATGCAAATTGAGGTAAGAACCAGTTTAATCCGGTTTAAAAGAAGAATTCTTTTAATAAAATCAAAACAGCATATAAAGTGTAAAACATGCAAATTGAGGTTAAAGTAGGTTTGATCCGGTTGGAACCGGTTAAAACCGGTTTAAAAGAAGAATACGGTCAAAACAGCATATAAAGTGTAAAAACATGCAAATTGAGGTTAGAACCGGTTTGATCCGGTTGGAACCGGTTAAAACCTGTTTAAAAGAAGGATTCTTGTAAAACGGTCAAAACAGAATATAAATATGCAAATTGAGGTAAGAACCAGTTTAATCCGGTTTAAAAGAAGAATTTTTTTAATAAAATCAAAAGAGCATATAAAGTGTAAAATCATGCAAATTGATATTAAAATAGATTTGATCTCGTTGGAACCGGTTAAAACCGGTTTAAAAGAAGAATTCTTGTAATACGGTCAAAACAGCATATAAAGTGTAAAACATGCGAATTGAGGTTAGAACCGGTTTGATCCGGTTGTAACCGGTTAAAACCGGTTTAAAAGAAGAATTCTTGTAATACGGTTAAAACAGCATATAAAGTGTAAAACATGCGATTGAGGTTAGAACCGGTTTGATCCGGTTTAAAAGAAGAATTCTTGTAATACGGTCAAAACAGCATATAAAGGTAAAAAACATGCAAATTGAGGTTAGAACCTGTTTGATCTGGTGGAAACTGATTAAAACCGGTTTAAAAGAAGAATTCTTGTAATAAAGTCAAAACAGCATATAAAGTGTAAAAATATGCGAATTGAGGTTAGAACCGGTTTGATCCACTTTAAAACCAGTTTGAACCGGTTTAAAAGAAGAATTCTTGTAATACGGTGAAAACAGCATATAAAGTGAAAAAAAATGTTGAGAACCAGATTAATCCAGTTTTAACCGGTTTAAAAAAAGAAATCCTGTCATACGGTTGTAAGAGCATATAAAGTGTAAACAAATGCAAATTAAGGTTAAAACCGTTTTGATCCAGTTTAAAAGAAGAATTCTTGTGATACGGTTAAAACAGCATGTAAAGTGTAGAAACATGAGAATTGAGGTTAGAACCAGTTTGATCTGGTTGAAACCTGTTAAAACCGGTTAAAAGAAGAATTCTTGTAATTTGGTTAAAACAGCATATAAAGTGTAAAAACATGGAAATTGAGGTTATAACCGGTTTGATCCGGTTTAAAAGAAGAATTCTTTTAATAAAATCAAAAGAGCATACAAAGGGTAAAACATGCAAATTTAGGTTATATCCGGTTAAAACCGGTTTAAAAGAAGAATTCTTGTAATACGGTCAAAACAGTATATAAAGTATAAAAACATACGAATTGAGATTAAAACCGGTTTGATCATGTTGGAACCGGTTAAAACAAGTTTAAAAGAAGATTGGTTGTAGTACGGTCAAAACAGAATATAAATATGCAAATAGAGGTTGGAACCAGTTTAATCCAGTTTAAAAGAAGAATTCTTTTAATAAAATAAAAAGAGCATATAACTTGTAAAAACATGCAAATTGAGGTTAGTGCCAGTTCGATCCGGTTGGAACCTGTTAAAACCGGTTTAAAAGAAGAAATCTTGTAATTTCGTTAAAACAGCATATAATGTGTAAAATCATGTACATTGAGGTTAGAACCTGTTTGATCCGGTTGGAACCGGTTTGATCCGGTGGAAATCAAGATTTCTTGTAATACAATTAAAACAGCATATAAAGTGTAAAAACATGCGAATTGAGATTAGAACCGGTTTGATCCGGTTGGAACCGGTTAAAACCTGTTTAAAAGAAGGATTCTTGTAAAACGGTCAAAACAGAATATAAATATGCAAATTGAGGTAAGAACCAGTTTAATTCGGTTTAAAAGAAGAATTCTTTTAATAAAATCAAAAGAGTATATCAAGTGTAAAATCATGCAAATTGATATTAAAATAGATTTGATCTCGTTGGAACCGGTTAAAACCGGTTTAAAAGAAGAATTCTTGTAATACGGTCAAAACAGCATATAAAGTATAAAACATGCAAATTGAGGTTAGAACCGGTTTGATCCTGTTGTAACCTGTTAAAACCGGTTTAAAAGAAGAATTCTTGTAATACGGTTAAAACAGTATATAAAGTGTAAAACATGTAAATTGAGGTTAGATAAGATTTAATCCGGTTGGAACTGTTTAATCCGGTTTAAAAGAAGATTTCTTGTAATACAGTCAAAACAGCATATAAAGTGTAAAAATATGCAATTTGAGGTTAGAACCTGTTCGATTCAGTGGGAACTGGTTAAAACCGGTTTCAAAGAAGAATTCTTGTAATACGGTCAAAACAGCATATAAAGTGTAAAACATGCGAATTGGTTTTAACCGGTTTGATCCAGTTGGAACCGGTTAAAACCGGTTTAAAAGAAGAATTCTGTAATACGGTTAAAACAGCATATAAAGTGTAAAAAACATGGAAATTCATGTTACAAACGGTTTTATCCGGTTGGGTCCAGATTAATCCGGTTTAAACCGGTTTAAAAGAAGAATTCCTGTAATACGGTTAAAACAGCATATAAAGTGTAAAAACATGCAAATTGAGGTAAGAACCTGTTTGATTCGATGGAAAACGGTTTAAACCGGTTTAAAAGAAGAATTCATCTAATACGGTCAAAACAGCATATAAAGTGTAAAAACATGCGAATTGAGGTTAAAACCAGTTTGATCCATTTGAAACCGGTTAAATTCGGTTAAAAAGAAGAATTCTTGTAATACGGTCAAAACAGCATATCAAGTGTCAAAACATGGAAATTGTGGATAGAATCGGTTTTATCTGGTTGGAACCAGATTAATCCAGTTGGAACCGGTTTAAAAGAAGAATTCTTGTAATACGGTTAAAACAGCATGTAAAGTGTAGAAACATGCGAATTGAGGTTAAAAACGGTTTGATCCGGTTGGAACCTGTTAAAACCGGTTTAAAAGAAGAATTCTTGTAATTTGGATAAAACAGCATATAAAGTGTAAAAACATGCAAATTGAGGTTAAAACCGGTTTGATCAGGTTTAAAAGAAGATTTCTTGTAATACGGTTAAAACAGCATATAAAGTGTAAAAACATGCCAATTGAGGTAAGAACCGGTTTGATCCGTTTTAAAAGGAGGATTCTTGTAATACGGTTAAAACAGCATATAAAGTGTAAAACATGCAAATTGAGGTTAGAACCGGTTTGATCCGGTTGGAACCTTTAAAACCGGTTTAAAAGAAGAATTCTTGTAATACGGTCAAAACAGCATATAAAGTGTAAAAACATGTACATTGAGGTTAGAACCTGTTTAATCCGGTTGGAACTGGTTAAAACCGGTTTAAAAGAAGAATTCTTGTATTTTGGTTAAAACAGCATATAAAGTGTAAAAACATGTACATTGAGGTTAGAACCTGTTTAATCCGGTTGGAACCAGTTTGATCCGGTTTAAAACAAGATTTCTTGTAATACGGTCAAAACAGCATATAAAGAGTAAAAACATGCGAATTGGTTTTAATCCGTTTGATCCGGTTGGAACTGGTTAAAACCGGTTTAAAAGAAGAATTCTTGTAATACGGTTAAAACAGCATATAAAGTGTAAAACATGGAAATTGAGGTTAGAACCGATTTGAACCAGTTTAAAAGAAGAATTTTGTAATACGGTCAAAACAGCATATAAAGTGTAAAATCATGCAAATTGAGGATAAAACTGGTTTGATTTGGTTTAAAAGAAGAATTCTTGTAATACGTTCAAAACAGCATATAAAGTGTAAAACATGCAAATTGAGGTTAGAACCAGTTTGATCCGGTTGGAACCTGTTAAAACCGGTTTAAAAGAAGAATTCTTGTAATTTAGATAAAACAGCATATAAAGTGTAAAAACATATACATTGAGATTAGAACAGGTTTGACCCGGTTTAAAAGAAGATTTCTTGTAATACATTAAAACAGCATATAAAGTGTAAAAAACATGCAAATGAGGTTAGATCAGGTTTAATCCGGTTGGAACTGGTTTGATCCGGTTTAAAAGAAGAATTCTTGTAATACAGTCAAAACAGCATATAAAGTGTAAAAAATATGCAATTTGAGGTTAGAACCTGTTTGATTCAGTGGGAACTGGTTAAAACCGGTTTCAAAGAAGAATTCTTGTAATACGGTCAAAACAGCATATAAAGTGTAAAAACATGCGAATTGGTTTTAACCGTTTGATCCGGTTGGAACTGGTTAAAACCGGTTTAAAAGAAGAATTCTTGTAATACGGTTAAAACAGCATATAAAGTGTAAGAACATGGAAATTGATGTTACAACCGATTTGAACCACTTTAAAAGAAGAATTACTGTAATACGGTTAAAACAGCATATATAGTGTAAAAACATGGAAATTAATGTTACAAACGGTTTGATCCGGTTGGGTCCAGATTAATCCGGTTTAAACCGGTTTAAAAGAAGAATTCCTGTAATACGGTTAAAACAGCATATAAAGTGTAAAAACATGCAAATTGAGGTAAGAACCTGTTTGATTCGATGGAAAACGGTTTAAACCGGTTTAAAAGAAGAATTCATCTAATACGGTCAAAACAGCATATAAAGTGTAAAACATGGAAATTGAGGATAGAACCGGTTTGATCTGGTTGGAACCAGATTAATCCAGTTGGAACCGGTTTAAAAGATGAATTCTTGTAATACGGTTAAAACAGCATATATAGTGTAAAAACATGCAAATTGAGTTTAAAACCGGTTTGATCAGGTTTAAAAGAAGATTTCTTGTAATACGGTTAAAACAACATATAACGTGTAAAAACATGCGAATTGAGGTAAGAACCGGTTTGATCCGGTTTTAAAAGAAGAATTCTTGTAATACGGTTAAAACAGCATATAAAGTGTAAAACATGCAAATTGAGGTTAGAACCGATTTGATCCGGTTGGAACCTGTTAAAACCGGTTTAAAAGAAGAATTCTTGTAATACGGTCAAAACAGCATATAAAGTGTAAAAACATGCAATTTGAGGTTAGAACCTGTTTGATCCGGTTGGAACCGGTTAAAACCGGTTTAAAAGAAGAATTCTTGTAATTTTGGTTAAAACAGCATATAAAGTGTAAAACATGTAAAAAACAGGTTAGAACCTTGAGGTTTGGAACCGGTTTAAACCGGTTTAAAAGAAGATTTCTTGTAATACGGTTAAAACAGCAAATAAAGTGTAAAAACATGCGAATTGAGGTTATAACCGGTTTGATCCAGTTTGAACAGGTTTCATCCGGGATAAAAGGGGTATTCTTGTAATACAATCAAAACAGCATATAAAGTGTAAAAATATGCAATTTGAGGTTAGAACCTGTTCGATTCAGTGGGAACTGGTTAAAACCGGTTTCAAAGAAGAATTCTTGTAATACGGTCAAAACAGCATATAAAGTGTAAAAACATGCGAATTGGTTTTAATCCGTTTGATCCGGTTGGAACTGGTTAAAACCGGTTTAAAAGAAGAATTAGTGTAATACGGTTAAAACAGCATATAAAGTGTAAAAACATGCAAATTGAGGTTAGTACCAGTTTGATCCGGTTGGTACCTGTTAAAACCAGTTTAAAAGAAGAATTCTTGTAATTTCGTTAAAACACATATAAAGTGTAAAACATGCGAATTGAGTTTAAAACCGGTTTGATCCTTTAGGAACTGGTTTAATCCGGTTTAATAGAAGAACTACTGTAATACGGTTAAAACAGCATATAAAGTGTAAAATCATGCAAATTGAGGATAAAACTGGTTTGATTTGGTTTAAAAGAAGACTTCTTTTAATACTGTTAAAACAACATATAAAGTGTTAAAACATGCGAATTGAGGTTGAAACCTGTTAAATCCGGTTTAAAACAAGATTTTTTGTAATACAGTGAAAACAGCATATAAAGTGTAAAAATATGCAATTTGAGGTTAGAACCTGTTAGATTCAGTGGGAAGTGGTTAAAACCGGTTTCAAAGAAGAATTCTTGTAATACGGTCAAAACAGCATATAAAGTGTAAAAACATGCGAATTGGTTTTTAACCCGTTTGATCCAGTTGGAACCGATTAAAACCGGTTTAAAAGAAGAATTACTGTAATACGGTTAAAACAGCATATATAGTGTAAAAACATGGAAATTAATGTTACAAACGGTTTTATCCGGTTGGGTCCAGATTAATCCGGTTTAAACCGGTTTAAAAGAAGAATTCCTGTAATACGGTTAAAACAGCATATAAAGTGTAAAAACATGCAAATTGAGGTAAGAACCTATTTGATTCGATGGAAAACGGTTTAAACCGGTTTAAAAGAAGAATTCATCTAATACGGTCAAAACAGCATATAAAGTGTAAAAACATGCGAATTGAGGTTAAAACCAGTTTGATCCGTTTGAAACCGGTTAAAACCAGTTAAAAAGAAGAATTCTTGTAGTACGGTCAAAACAGCATATAAAGTGTCAAAACATGGAAATTGTGGATAGAATCGGTTTTATCTGGTTGGAACCAGATTAATCCAGTTGGAACCGGTATAAAAGAAGAAATCCTGTCATACGGTTGTAAGAGCATATAAAGTGTAAACAAATGCAAATTGAGGTTAAAATTGGTTTGATCCGGTTTAAAAGAAGAATTCTTGTAATACGGTTAAAAGAGCATGTAAAGTGTAGAAACATCCGAATTGAGGTTAGAACCGGTTTGATCCGGTTGGAACCTGTTAAAACCGGTTTAAAAGAAGAATTTTTGTAATTTGATTAAAACAGTATATAAAGTGTAAAAACATGCAAATTGAGGTTAAAACCGGTTTGATCAGGTTGGAACCGGAAAAAACCTGTTTAAAAGAAGAATTCTTTTAATAAAATCAAAAAAGCATACAAAGGGTAAAACATGCAAATTTAGGTTATATCCGGTTAAAACCGGTTTAAAAGAAGAATTCTTGTAATACGGTCAAAACAGCATATAAAGTGTAAAACATACGAATTGAGATAAGAACCGGTTTGATCAGGCTGGAACCGGTTAAAACCGGTTTAAAAGAAGATTGCTTGTAGTACGATCAAAACAGAATATAAATATGCAAACTGAGGTTGGAACCAGTTTATTCCAGTTTAAAAGAAAAATTCTTTTAATAAAATCAAAAGAGCATATAATGTGTAAAAACATGCAAATTGAGGTTAGTACCAGTTTGATCCGGTTGGAACCTGTTAAAACCTGTTTAAAAGAAGAAATCTTCTAATTTGGTTAAAACAGCATATAATGTGTAAAATCATGTACATTGAGGTTAGAACCTGTTTAATCCGGTTGAAATCAAGATTTCTTGTAATACGGTTAAAAGAGCATATAAAGTGTAAAAACATGCGAATTGAGGTTAGAACCGGTTTGATCCAGTTTTTACAGGTTTCATCCAGTATAATACGGGTATTCTTGTAATACAGTCAAAACAGCATATAAAGTTCAAAAATATGCAAATTGAGGTTAAAACCCGTTTGATCCGGTTTAAAAGAAGAATTTTGTTCTACGGTAAAAACAGCATATAAAGTGTAAAAACATGCAAATTGAGGTTAGTACCAGTTTGATCCGGTTGGAACCTGTTAAAACCGGTTTAAAAGAAGAATTCTTGTAATAAAGTCCAAACAGCATATAAAGTATAAAAACATGCAAATTGAGGTTAAAATCGGTTTGATCCGGTTGGAACGGGTTAAAACCGGTTTAAAAGAAGAATTCTACTAATACAGTTAAAACAGCATATAAAGTGTAAAAACATTCGAATTGAGGTTAGAACCGGTTTGATGCGGTTTAAAAGGAGGTTTCTTGTTTTACGGTTAAAACAGCATATAAAGTGTAAAAACATGCAAATTGAGGTTAAAATCGGTTTGATCCGGTTGGAACCGGTTAAAACTGGTTTAAAAGAAGAATTCTTGTAATAAAGTCAAAGCAGCATATAAAGTGTAAAAACATCAGAATTGAGGATTGATCCGGTTCGATACGGTTTAAAAGAAGAATTCTTCTAATACGGTAAAAACAGCATATAAAGTTTAAAAATATGCAAATTGATGTTACAATCGGTTTAATCTATTTTGAACCGGTTAAAACCAGTTTAAAAAAAATATTCTTGTAACACGGTCAAATCAGCTTATAAAGTGTGAAAACATGCAAATTGAGGTTGGAACCGGTTAAAACCAGTTTAAAAGAAGATTTCATGTAGTACGGTGAAAACAGAATATAAATATGCAAATTGTGGTAGGAACTAGTTTAATACGGTGTAAAAGAAGAATGCAGTCAAAACAGCATATATAGTGTAAAAACATGCAAATTGATATTAAAATCGATTTGATCCGGTTGGAACCGGTTAAAACCTGTTTAAAAGAAGAATTTTATTAATACGGTTTAAACAGCATATAAACTGTGAAAACATGCGAATTGAAGATAGAACCAGTATGATCCGGTTGAAATCGGTTAGTACCGGTTTGATTCGGTTGGAACCGGTTTAAAAGAAGAATTCTTGTAATTCGGTTAAAACAGCATATAAACTGTAAAAACATGCGAATTGAGATTAGAACCGGTTTGATCCGGTTGTAACCAGTTAAAATCGGTTTAAAAGAAGAATTCTTGTAATACGGTCAAAAAAACATATAAAAGGAAAAAACATGCAAATTGAGGTTAGAACCTGTTTGATCTGGTGGAAACTGATTAAAACCGGATTAAAAGAAGAATTCTTCTAATAAAATCAAAATCAGCTTCTAAAGTGTAAAAATATGCGAATTGAGGTTAGAATCGGTTTGATTCACTTTAAAGCAGTTTGATCCGGTTTAAAAGAAGAATTCTTGTAATACGGTGAAAACAGCATATAAAGTGAAAAAAAAAAGTTGGAACCAGATTAATCCAGTTTTAACCGGTTTAAAAAAAGAAATCCTGTCATACGGTTGTAAGAGCATAAAAAGTGTAAACAAATGCAAATTAAGGTTAAAACCGTTTTGATCCAGTTTAAAAGAAGAATTCTTGTGATACGGTTAAAACAGCATGTAAAGTGTATATACATGAGAATTGAGGTTAGAACCAGTTTGATCTGGTTGAAACCTGTTAAAACCGGTTAAAAGAAGAATTCTTGTAATTTGGTTAAAACAGCATATAATTTATAAAAATCATGTACATTGAGGTTAGAACCTGTTTGATCCGGATGGAACCGGTTTGATCCGGTGGAAATCAAGATTTCTTGTAATACAATTAAAACAGCATATAAAGTGTAAAACATGCAAATTTAGGTTATATCCGGTTAAAACCGGTTTAAAAGAAGAATTCTTGTAATACGGTCAAAACAGTATATAAAGTATAAAAACATACGAATTGAGATTAAAACCGGTTTGATCATGTTGGAACCGGTTAAAACAAGTTTAAAAGAAGATTCTTGTAATACGGTCAAAACAGAATATAAATATGCAAATAGAGGTTGGAACCAGTTTAATCCAGTTTAAAAGAAGAATTCTTTAATAAAATAAAAAGAGCATATAACTTGTAAAAAAACATGGAAATTGAGGTTAGTGCCAGTTCGATCCGGTTGGAACCTGTTAAAACCGGTTTAAAAGAAGAAATCTTGTAATTTCGTTAAAACAGCATATAATTTATAAAAATCATGTACATTGAGGTTAGAACCTGTTTGATCCGGTTGGAACCGGTTTGATCCGGTGGAAATCAAGATTTCTTGTAATACAATTAAAACAGCATATAAAGTGTAAAAACATGCGAATTGAGATTAGAACCGGTTTGATCCGGTTGGAACCGGTTAAAACCTGTTTAAAAGAAGGATTCTTGTAAAACGGTCAAAACAGAATATAAATATGCAAATTGAGGTAAGAACCAGTTTAATTCGGTTTAAAAGAAGAATTCTTTTAATAAAATCAAAAGAGTATATCAAGTGTAAAATCATGCAAATTGATATTAAAATAGATTTGATCTCGTTGGCACCGGTTAAAACCGGTTTAAAAGAAGAATTCTTGTAATACGGTCAAAACAGCATATAAAGTATAAAAACTTGCGAATTGAGGTTATTACCGGTTTGATCCTGTTGTAACCTGTTAAAACCGGTTTAAAAGAAGAATTCTTGTAATACGGTTAAAACAGTATATAAAGTGTAAAAACATGTACATTGAGGTTAGATCAGATTTAATCCGGTTGGAACTGCTTTCATCCGGTTTAAAACAAGATTTCTTGTAATACAGTCAAAACAGCATATAAAGTGTAAAAATATGCAATTTGAGGTTAGAACCTGTTCGATTCAGTGGGAACTGGTTAAAACCGGTTTAAAAGAAGAATTCTTGTAATACGGTTAAAACAGCATATAAAGTGTAAAACATGCAAATTGAGGTTAGAACCAGTTTGATCCGGTTGGAACCTGTTAAAACCGGTTTAAAAGAAGAATTCATCTAATACGGTCAAAACAGCATATAAAGTGTAAAAACATGCGAATTGAGTTTAAAACCGGTTTGATCCTTTAGGAACTGGTTTAATCCGGTTTAATAGAAGAACTTCTTTTAATACTGTTAAAACAACATATAAAGTGTAAAACATGCAAATTGAGGTTGGAACCTGTTTAATCCGGTTTAAAAGAAGAATTTTTGTAATACAGTCAAAACAGCATATAAAGTGTAAAAACATGCAAATTGAGGTTAGAACCTGTTTGATCCGTTGGAACCAGGTTTAAAAGAAGAATTCTTGTAATACGGTCAAAACAGCATATAAAGTGTAAAAACATGCGAATTGGTTTTTAACCCGTTTGATCCAGTTGGAACCGATTAAAACCGGTTTAAAAGAAGAATTACTGTAATACGGTTAAAACAGCATATAAAGTGTAAAAACATGGAAATTAATGTTACAAACGGTTTGATCCGGTTGGGTCCAGATTAATCCGGTTTAAACCGGTTTAAAAGAAGAATTCCTGTAATACGGTTAAAACAGCATATAAAGTGTAAAAACATGCAAATTGAGGTAAGAACCTGTTTGATTCGATGGAAAACGGTTAAAACCGGTTTAAAAGAAGAATTCATCTAATACGGTCAAAACAGCATATAAAGTGTAAAAACATGCGAATTGAGGTTAAAGCCAGTTTGATCCGTTTGAAACCGGTTAAAACCGGTTAAAAAGAAGAATTCTTGTAATACGGTCAAAACAGCATATAAAGTGTCAAAACATGGAAATTGTGGATAGAATCGGTTTTATCTGGTTGGAACCAGATTAATCCAGTTGGAACCGGTTTAAAAGAAGAAATCCTGTCATACGGTTGTAAGAGCATATAAAGTGTAAACAAATGCAAATTGAGGTTAAAATTGGTTTGATCCGGTTTAAAAGAAGAATTCTTGTAATACGGTTAAAACAGCATGTAAAGTGTAGAAACATGCGAATTGAGGTTAGAACCGGTTTGATCCGGTTGGAACCTGTTAAAACCGGTTTAAAAGAAGAATTTTGTAATTTGATTAAAACAGCATATAAAGTGTAAAACATGCAAATTGAGGTTAAAACCGGTTTGATCAGGTTGGAACCGGAAAAAACCTGTTTAAAAGAAGAATTCTTTAATAAAATCAAAAAAAGCATACAAAGGGTAATACATGCAAATTTAGGTTATATCCGGTTAAAACCGGTTTAAAAGAAGAATTCTTGTAATACGGTCAAAACAGCATATAAAGTGTAAAACATACGAATTGAGATAAAAACCGGTTTGATCAGGTTGGAACCGGTTAAAACCGGTTTAAAAGAAGATTGCTTGTAGTACGGTCAAAACAGAATATAAATATGCAAATTGAGGTTGGAACCAGTTTAATCCAGTTTAAAAGAAGAATTCTTTTAATAAAATCAAAAGAGCATATAAAGTGTAAAAACATGCAAATTGAGGTTAGTACCAGTTTGATCCGGTTGGAACCTGTTAAAACCGGTTTAAAAGAAGAAATCTTGTAATTTGGTTAAAACAGCATATAATGTGTAAAATCATGTACATTGAGGTTAGAACCTGTTTAATCCGGTTGAAATCAAGATTTCTTGTAATACGGTTAAAACAGCATATAAAGTGTAAAACATGCGAATTGAGGTTAGAACCGGTTTGATCCAGTTTTACAGGTTTCATCCAGTATAAAAGGGGAATTCTTGTAATACAGTCAAAACAGCATATAAAGTGTAAAAAATATGCAAATTGAGGTTAAAACCCGTTTGATCCGGTTTAAAAGAAGAATTCTTGTAATACGGTAAAACAGCATATAAAGTGTAAAAACATGCAAATTGAGGTTAGTACCAGTTTGATCCGGTTGGAACCTGTTAAAACCGGTTTAAAAGAAGAATTCTTGTAATAAAGTCAAAACAGCATATAAAGTGTAAAAACATGCAAATTGAGGTTAAAACCGGTTTGATCCGGTTGGAACGGGTTAAAACCGGTTTAAAAGAAGAATTCTTGTAATACAGTTAAAACAGCATATAAAGTGTAAAACATGCGAATTGAGGTTAGAACCGGTTTGATGCGGTTTAAAAGGAGATTTCTTGTTTTACGGTTAAAACAGCATATAAAGTGTAAAACATGCAAATTGAGGTTAAAACCGGTTTGATCCGGTTGGAACCGGTTAAAACTGGTTTAAAAGAAGAATTCTTGTAATAAAGTCAAAACAGCATATAAAGTGTAAAACATCAGAATTGAGGATTGATCCGGTTCGATACGGTTTAAAAGAAGAATTCTTGTAATACGGTAAAACAGCATATAAAGTGTAAAAACATGCAAATTGATGTTAGAACCGGTTTGATCTATTTTGAACCGGTTAAAACCAGTTTATAAAAAATATTCTTGTAATACGGTCAAAACAGCATATAAAGTGTAAAACATGCAAATTGAGGTTGGAACCGGTTAAAACCAGTTTAAAAGAAGATTTCATGTAATACGGTCAAAACAGAGAATATAAATATGCAAATTGTGGTAGGAACTAGTTTAATACGGTTTAAAAGAAGAATGCAGTCAAAAAAACAGCATATATAGTGTAAAAACATGCAAATTGATATTAAAATCGATTTGATCCGGTTGGAACCGGTTAAAACCTGTTTAAAAGAAGAATTTTATTAATACGGTTTAAAACAGCATATAAAGTGTGAAAACATGCGAATTGAAGATAGAACCAGTATGATCCGGTTGAAATCGGTTAGTACCGGTTTGATTCGGTTGGAACCGGTTTAAAAGAAGAATTTTGTAATACGGTTAAAACAGCATATAAAGTGTAAAACATGCGAATTGAGATTAGAACCGGTTTGATCCGGTTGGAACCGGTTAAAACCTGTTTAAAAGAAGGATTCTTGTAAAACGGTCAAAACAGAATATAAATATGCAAATTGAGGTAAGAACCAGTTTAATCCGGTTTAAAAGAAGAATTCTTTTAATAAAATCAAAAGAGCATATAAAGTGTAAAACATGCAAATTGATATTAAAATAGATTTGATCCGGTTGGAACCGGTTAAAACCGGTTTAAAAGAAGAATCTTGTCAAAACAAAACAGCATATAAAGTGTAAAAAACATGCAAATTGAGGTTAGAACCGGTTTGATCCGGTTGGAACCGGTTAAAACCTGTTTAAAAGAAGGATTCTTGTAAAACGGTCAAAACAGAATATAAATATGCAAATTGAGGTAAGAACCAGTTTAATCCGGTTTAAAAGAAGAATTTTTTAAAATCAAAAGAGCATATAAGTGTAAAACATGCAAATTGATATTAAAATAGTTTGATCCGTTGGAACCGATTAAAACCGGTTTAAAAGAAGAATTCTTGTAATACGGTCAAAACAGCATATAAAGTGTAAAAACATGCGAATTGAGGTTAGAACCGGTTTGATCCGGTTGTAACCGGTTAAAATCGGTTTAAAAGAAGAATTCTTGTAATACGGTCAAAACAGCATATAAAAGGAAAAAACATGCAAATTGAGGTTAGAACCTGTTTGATCTGGTGGAAACTGATTAAAACCGGTTTAAAAGAAGAATTCTTGTAATAAAGTCAAAACAGCATATAAAGTGTAAAAACATGCGAATTGAGGTTAGAATCGGTTTGATCCAGTTTAAAGCAGTTTGATCCGGTTTAAAAGAAGAATTCTTGTAATACGGTGAAAACAGCATATAAAGTGAAAAAAAAAAGTTGGAACCAGATTAATCCAGTTTTAACCGGTTTAAAAAGAAGAAATTCTGTAATACGGTTAAAACAGCATATAAAGTGTAAAAAATGCAAATTGAGGTTAAAACCGGTTTGATCCGGTTTAAAAGAAGAATTTTTGTAATACGGTTAAAACAGCATATAAAGTGTAAAAACATGCGAATTGAGGTTAGAACCAGTTTGATCCGGTTGAAACCTGTTAAAACCGGTTAAAAGAAGAATTCTTGTAATTTGGTTAAAACAGCATATAAAGTGTAAAAAACATGGAAATTGAGGTTAGAACCGGTTTGATCCGGTTTAAACCGAAGAATTCTTTTAATAAAATCAAAAAAAACAGCATATAAAGTGTAAAACATGCAAATTTAGGTTATATCCGGTTAAAACCGGTTTAAAAGAAGAATTCTTGTAATACGGTCAAAACAGTATATAAAGTGTAAAAACATACGAATTGAGATTAAAACCGGTTTGATCATGTTGGAACCGTTAAAACCGGTTTAAAAGAAGATTCTTGTAATACGGTCAAAACAGAATATAAATATGCAAATAGAGTTGGAACCAGTTTAATCCAGTTTAAAAGAAGAATTCTTTTAATAAAATAAAAAGAGCATATAACTTGTAAAAACATGGAAATTGAGGTTAGTGCCAGTTCGATCCGGTTGGAACCTGTTAAAACCGGTTTAAAAGAAGAAATCTTGTAATTTCGTTAAAACAGCATATAATTTATAAAAATCATGTACATTGAGGTTAGAACCTGTTTGATCCGGTTGGAACCGGTTTGATCCGGTGGAAATCAAGATTTCTTGTAATACAATTAAAACAGCATATAAAGTGTAAAAACATGCGAATTGAGATTAGAACCGGTTTGATCCGGTTGGAACCGGTTAAAACCTGTTTAAAAGAAGGATTCTTGTAAAACGGTCAAAACAGAATATAAATATGCAAATTGAGGTAAGAACCAGTTTAATCCGGTTTAAAAGAAGAATTCTTTTAATAAAATCAAAAGAGCATATCAAGTGTAAAATCATGCAAATTGATATTAAAATAGATTTGATCTGTTGGAACCGGTTAAAACCGGTTTAAAAGAAGAATTTTGTAATACGGTCAAAACAGCATATAAAGTATAAAAAACATGCGAATTGAGGTTATTACCGGTTTGATCCTGTTGTAACCTGTTAAAACCGGTTTAAAAGAAGAATTCTTGTAATACGGTTAAAACAGCATATAAAGTGTAAAACATGTACATTGAGGTTA
>NW_027467782.1:8430257-8471434 GCF_004210375.1 Tachypleus tridentatus | reverse complement strand
TTTATATGCTGTTTTGACCGTATTACAAGAATTCTTCTTTTAAACCGGTTTTAATCGGTTCCAACTGATCAAACCGGTTTTAACCTCAATTTGCATGTTTTACACTTTATATGCTGTTTTGACCGTATTACAAGAATTCTTCTTTTAAACCGGTTTTAAACCGGTTCTAACCTCAATTTGCATGTTTTACACTTTATATGCTGTTTTGACCGTATTACAAGAATTCTTCTTTTAAACAGGTTTTAACCAGTTCCAACAGGATCAAACCGGTTCTAACCTCAATTTGCATGTTTTACACTTTATATGCTGTTTTAACCAAATTACAAGAATTCTTCTTTTAAACCGGTTTTAACAGGTTCCAACCGGATCAAATCGGTTTTAATATCAATTTGCATGATTTTACACTTTTATATGCTCTTTTGATTTTATTAAAAGAATTCTTCTTTTAAACCGGATTAAACTGGTTTTTACCTCAATTTGCATATTTATATTGCTGTTTTGACCGTATTACAAGAATTCTTCTTTTAAACTGGTTTTAACCGGTTCCAACCGGATCAAACCGGTTCTAATCTCAATTCGCATGTTTTGTTTTAACATTTTATATGCTGTTTTAACCGTATTACAAGAATTCTTCATTTTTAAACCGGTTTTACAAACCGGATCAAACCGGTTTAAACCATTTGGATCACTGGTTCTACCTCAATTCGCATGTTTTACACTTTATATGCTGTTTTGACCGTATTAAGAATTCTTTTAAACTTTTTAACCGGTTCCAACCGTTTAAATCGATTTTAATATCAATTTGCATGTTCTTACAATATATGCTGTTCTTACCTCATTTTGCATGTTTTTACACTTTATATGCTGTTTTAACCGTATTACAAGAATTCTTCTTTTAAACCGGTTTAAATGAAATCTTCTTTAACCTGATCAAACCGTTTTTAACCTCAATTTGCATGTTTTACACTTTATATGCTGTTTTAACCGTATTACAAGAATTTTCTTTTAAACCGGTTTTAACCGGTTCCAACTAGATCAAACTGGTTTGTAACATCAATTTGCATGTTTTACACTTTATATGCTGTTTTGACCGTATTACAAGAATTCTTCTTTTAAACCGGTTTTAACCAGTTCCCAAACTGGATCAAACAGGTTCTAACCTCAAATTGCATGTTTTTACACTTTATATGCTGTTTTGACTTGTATTACAAGAAATCTTCTTTTAAACCGGTTTAACCGGTTCCAACCGGATCAAACCGCATGTTTTAACCTCAATTTGCATGTTTTTACACTTTATATGCTGTTTTTAACCGTATTACAAGAATCTTCTTTTAAACCGGATCAAACCGGTTTTAACCTCAATTTGCATTTTTTACACTTTATATGCTGTTTTAACCGTATTACAAGAATTCTTCTTTTAAACCGGTTTAAACCAGTTCCAAAAGGATCAAACCGGTTTTAACCTCAATTTGCATGTTTTACACTTTATATGCTGTTTTAACCGTATTACAAGAATTCTTCTTTTAAACCGGTTTTAACAGGTTCCAACCGGATCAAACTGGTACTAACCTCAATTTGCATGTTTTACACTTTATATGCTGTTTTAACCGTATTACAAGAATTCTTCTTTTAAACCGGTTTTAACAGTTCCAACGGATCAAACGGTTCTAACCTCAATTTGCATGTTTTTTACACTTTATATGCTGTTTTGACCGTATTACAAGAATTCTTCTTTTAAACCGGTTTTAACCAGTTCCCACCTGAATCAAACCGGTTCTAACCTCAAATTGCATGTTTTTACACTTTATATGCTGTTTTGATTGTATTACAAGAATTCTTCTTTTAACTGGATGAAACCTGTTCAAACTGGATCAAACCGGTTCTAACCTCAATTCGCATGTTTTTACACTTTATATGCTGTTTTAACCGTATTACAAGAAATCTTCTTTTAAACCGGATTAAACCGGTTCCAACCGGATCAAACCTCAATGTACATGATTTTACACTTTATATGCTGTTTTAACCAAATTACAAGAATTCTTCTTTTAAACCGGTTTTAACAGGTTCCAACCGGATCAAACTGGTACTAACCTCAATTTGCATGTTTTACACTTTATATGCTGTTTTGACCGTATTACAAGAATTCTTTCTTTTAAACTGGATCAAACTGGTTCTAACCTCAATTTGCATGTTTTTACTTTATATGCTGTTTTGACCGTATTACAAGAAATCTTTTTTAAACTGGTTTAAACCGGTTCCAACATGATTAAACTGTTTTCTAACCTTTGTACATGTTTTTACACTTTATATACTGTTTTGACTGTATTACAAGAATTCTTCTTTTAAACCGGTTTTCAAACCGGTTTAACCTCAATTGCATGTTTTACACTTTATATGCTGTTTTGACCGTATTTAAGAATTCTTCCTTTAAACCGGATCAAACCGGTTTTAACCTCAATTTGCATGTTTTACACTTTATATGCTGTTTTAACCGTATTACAAGAATTCTTCTTTTAAACCGGTTTAAACCAGTTCAACCGGATCAAACCGGTTTTAACCTCAATTTGCATGTTTTTACACTTTATATGCTGTTTTAACCAAATTACAAGAATTCTTCTTTTAAACCGGTTTTAACAGGTTCCAACCGGATCAAACCGGTTCTAACCTCAATTTGCATGTTTTACACTTTATATGCTGTTTTAACCGTATTACAAGAATTCTTCTTTTAAACCTTGGGTTTTAACAGGTTCAAACTGGATCAAACCGGTTTTAACCTCAATTTGCATTTTTTTACACTTTATATGCTGTTTTAACCGTATTACAAGAATTCTTCTTTTAAACCGGTTTTAAACCTGGTTCCAACCAGATCAAACCGGTTCTAACCTCAATTTCCATGTTTTACACTTTATATGCTGTTTTAACCGTATTACAAGAATTCTTCTTTTAAACCGGTTTTAACCGGTTCCAACCGGATCAAACTGGTTCTAACCTCAATTTGCATGTTTTACACTTTATATGCTGTTTTGACCGTATTACAAGAATTCTTCTTTTAAACCGGTTTTAAACCAGTTCCAATCGAATCAAACAGGTTCTAACCTCAATTTGCATGTTTTTACACTTTATATGCTGTTTTAACCGTATTACAAGAATTCTTCTTTTAAACCGGTTTAAACCGGATTTCTGGACCCAACCGGATAAAACCGTTTGTAACATTAATTTCCATGTTTTTTACACTTTATATGCTGTTTTAACCGTATTACAGTAATTCTTCTTTTAAACCGGTTTTAATCGGTTCCAACTGGATCAAACGGGTTCTAACCTCAATTCGCATGTTTTTACACTTTATATGCTGTTTTGACCGTATTACAAGAATTCTTCTTTTAAACCGGTTTTAACCAGTTCCAACTGAATCAAACAGGTTCTAACCTCAAATTGCTTTATATGCTGTTTTGATTTTTATTACAAGAATTCTTTCTTTCATTTTTTACACTTTATATGCTGTTTTGACTGTATTACAAGAAATCTTCTTTTAAACCGGATTAAAACTGTTCTAACCTCAATGTACATGTTTTACACTTTATATGCTGTTTTAACTAAATTACAAGAATTTTTCACTTTATATGCTGTTTTTTAAAGGTTCCAACCGGATCAAACCGGTTTTAACCTCAATTTGCATGTTTTTACACTTTATATGCTGTTTTGACCGTATTACAAGAATTCTTTAAACCAGTTTAAACCGGATCAAACCGGTTTTAACCTCAATTTGCATGTTTTACACTTTATATGCTGTTTTGACCGTATTACAAGAATTCTTCTTTTAAACCGGTTTTAACAGGTTCCAACCGGATCAAACCGGTTCTAACCTCAATTTGCATGTTTTACACTTTATATGCTGTTTTAACCGTATTACAAGAATTCTTCTTTTAAACCGGTTTTAACCGGTTCCAACCGGATCAAACCGGTTCTAACCTCAATTCGCATGTTTTACACTTTATATGCTGTTTTAACCGTATTACAAGAATTCTTCTTTTAAACCGGTTTTAAACAGGTTCCAACCGGATCAAACTGGTTCTAACCTCAATTTGCATGTTTTACACTTTATATGCTGTTTTAACCGTATTACAAGAATTCTTCTTTAAACTGGTTTCAAACCGGTTTTAAACCGGTTTTAACAGGTTCCAACCAGATCAAACTGGTACTAACCTCATTTCGCATGTTTTACACTTTATATGCTGTTTTAACCGTATTACAAGAATTCTTCTTTAAACTGGATCAAACCGGTTTTAACCTCAATTTGCATGTTTTACACTTTATATGCTGTTTTAACCGTATTACAGAATTCTTTTTTTTTTAAACCGGTTAAAACTGGATTAAACTGGTTCCAACCTCAATTCGCATTTTTTACACTTTATATGCTGTTTTCACCGTATTACAAGAATTCTTCTTTTAAACCGGATCAAACCGGTTTAAAGTGGATCAAACCGATTCTAACCTCAATTCGCATGTTTTACACTTTATATGCTGTTTTGACTTTATTACAAGAATTCTTCTTTTAAACCGGTTTTAACCAGTTTCCACCAGATCAAACAGGTTCTAACCTCAATTTGCATGTTTTTACACTTTATATGCTGTTTTGACCGTATTACAAGAATTCTTCTTTTAAACAGGTTCAACGGATCAAACCGGTTCTAACCTCAATTCGCATGTTTTTTACACTTTATATGCTGTTTTAACCGTATTACAAGAATTCTTCTTTTTTGAACTGATTTTAACCGGTTACAACCGGATCAAACCGGTTCTAACCTCAATTTGCATGTTTTATACTTTATATGCTGTTTTGACCGTATTACAAGAATTCTTCTTTAAACCGGTTTTAATCGGTTCCAACGAGATCAAATCTATTTTAATATCAATTTGCATGATTTTACACTTGATATGCTCTTTTGATTTTATTAAAAAAATTCTTCTTTTAAACCGGATTAAACTGGTTCTTACCTCAATTTGCATATTTATATTCTGTTTTGACCGTTTTACAAGAATCCTTCTTTTAAACAGGTTTTAACCGGTTCCAACGGATCAAACCGGTTCTAACATCAATTTGCATGTTTTTATACTTTATATGCTGTTTTGACCGTATTAACAGTACTAATTCTTCTTTTAAACCGGTTTTAACCGGTTCCAACCGGATCAAACTACTTTAATATCAATTTGCATGATTTTACACTTTATATGCTGTTTTGATTTTATTAAAAGAATTCTTCGGTTTTAAACCGGATTAAACTGGTTCTTACCTCAATTTGCATATTTATATTCTGTTTTGACCGTATTACAAGAATCCTTCTTTTAAACAGGTTTTAACCGGTTCCAACCGGATCAAACCGGTTCTAATCTCAATTCGCATGTTTTACAGTTTATATGCTGTTTTAACCGAATTACAAGAATTCTTCTTTAAACCGGTTCCAACCGAATCAAACCGGTACTAACCGATTTTAACCGGATCATACTGGTTCTATCTTCAATTCGCATGTTTTCACAGTTTATATGCTGTTTAAACCGTATTAATAAAATTCTTCTTTAAACAGGTTTTAACCGGTTCCAACCGGATCAAATCGATTTTAATATCAATTTGCATGTTTTTACACTTATATATGCTGTTTTGACTGCATTCTTCTTTTAAACCGTATTAAACTAGTTCCTACCACAATTTTTATATTTATATTCTCTTTTGACCGTATTACATGAAATCTTCTTTTAAACTGGTTTTAACCGGTTCCAACCTCAATTTGCATGTTTTCACACTTTAAAAGCTGTTTTGACCGTGTTACAAGAATATTTTTATAAACTGGTTTTAACCGGTTCAAAATAGATTAAACCGATTGTAACATCAATTTGCATATTTTTAAACTTTATATGCTGTTTTTACCGTATTAGAAGAATTCTTCTTTTAAACCGTATCGAACCGGATCAATCCTCAATTCTGATGTTTTACACTTTATATGCTGTTTTGACTTTATTACAAGAATTCTTCTTTTAAACCAGTTTTAACCGGTTCCAACCGGATCAAACCGATTTTAACCTCAATTTGCATGTTTTTACACTTTATATGCTGTTTTAACCGTAAAACAAGAAATCTCCTTTTAAACCGCATCAAACCGGTTCTAACCTCAATTCGAATGTTTTTACACTTTATATGCTGTTTTAACTGTATTAGTAGAATTCTTCTTTTAAACCGGTTTTAACCCGTTCCAACCGGATCAAACCGATTTTAACCTCAATTTGCATGTTTTTACACTTTATATGCTGTTTGGACTTTATTACAAGAATTCTTCTTTTAAACCGGTTTTAACAGGTTCCAACCGGATCAAACTGGTACTAACCTCAATTTGCATGTTTTTACACTTTATATGCTGTTTTTACCGTAGAACAAGAATTCTTCTTTTAAACCGGATCAAACGGGTTTTAACCTCAATTTGCATATTTTTGAACTTTATATGCTGTTTTGACTGTATTACAAGAATACCCCTATTATACTGGATGAAACCTGTAAAAACTGGATCAAACCGGTTCTAACCTCAATTCGCATGTTTTTACACTTTATATGCTCTTTTAACCGTATTACAAGAAATCTTGATTTCAACCGGATTAAACAGGTTCTAACCTCAATGTACATGATTTTACACATTATATGCTGTTTTAACCAAATTAGAAGATTTCTTCTTTTAAACAGGTTTTAACAGGTTCCAACCGGATCAAACTGGTACTAACCTCAATTTGCATGTTTTTACACATTATATGCTCTTTTGATTTTATTAAAAGAATTTTTCTTTTAAACTGGATTAAACTGGTTCCAACCTCAGTTTGCATATTTATATTCTGTTTTGATCGTACTACAAGCAATCTTCTTTTAAACCGGTTTTAACCGGTTCCAGCCTGATCAAACCGGTTCTTATCTCAATTCGTATGTTTTACACTTTATATTCTGTTTTGACCGTACTACAAGAATTCTTCTTTAAACCGGTTTTAACCGGATATAACCTAAATTTGCATGTATTACCCTTTGTATGCTTTTTTGATTTTATTAAAAGAATTCTTCTTTTAAACAGGTTTTATCCGGTTCCAACCTGATCAAACCGGGTTTAACCTCAATTTGCATGTTTTTACACTTTATATACTGTTTTAATCAAATTACAAGAATTCTTCTTTTAAACCGGTTTTAACAGGTTCCAACCGGATCAAACCGGTTCTAACCTCAATTCGCATGTTTCTACACTTTACATGCTGTTTTAACCGTATTACAAGAATTCTTCTTTTAAACCGGATCAAACCAATTTTAACCTCAATTTGCATTTGTTTACACTTTATATGCTCTTACAACCGTATGACAGGATTTCTTCTTTTAAACCGGTTCCAACTGGATTAATCTGGTTCCAACCAGATAAAACCGATTCTATCCACAATTTCCATGTTTTGACACTTTATATGCTGTTTTGACCGTATTACAAGAATTCTTCTTTTTAACTGGTTTTAACCGGTTTCAAACGGATCAAACTGGTTTTAACCTCAATTCGCATGTTTTTACACTTTATATGCTGTTTTGACCGTATTAGATGAATTCTTCTTTTAAACCGGTTTAAACCGTTTTCCATCGAATCAAATAGGTTCTTACCTCAATTTGCATGTTTTTACACTTTATATGCTGTTTTAACCGTATTACAGGAATTCTTCTTTTAAACCGGTTTAAACCGGATTAATCTGGACCCAACCGGATAAAACCGTTTGTAACATTAATTTCCATGTTTTTACACTTTATATGCTGTTTTAACCGTATTACAGTAATTCTTCTTTTAAACCGGTTTTAACCGGTTCCAACTGGATCAAACGGGTTAAAAACCAATTCGCATGTTTTTACACTTTATATGCTGTTTTGACCGTATTACAAGAATTCTTCTTTGAAACCGGTTTTAACCAGTTCCCACTGAATCGAACAGGTTCTAACCTCAAATTGCATATTTTACACTTTATATGCTGTTTTGACTGTATTACAAAAAATCTTGTTTTAAACCGGATTTAACAGGTTTCAACCTCAATTCGCATGTTTTAACACTTTATATGCTGTTTTAACAGTATTAAAAGAAGTCTTCTTTTAAACCAAATCAAACCAGTTTTATCCTCAATTTGCATGATTTTACACTTTATATGCTGTTTTAACCGTATTACAGTAGTTCTTCTATTAAACCGGATTAAACCAGTTCCCAAAGGATCAAACCGGTTTTAACCTCAATTCGCATGTTTTACACTTTATATGTGTTTTAACGAAATTACAAGAATTCTTCTTTTAAACTGGTTTTAACAGGTACCAACCGGATCAAACTGGTACTAACCTCAATTTGCATGTTTTACACTTTATATGCTGTTTTAACCGTATTACACTAATTCTTCTTTTAAACCGGTTTTAACCAGTTCCAACCGGATCAAACGGATTAAAACCAATTCGCATGTTTTTACACTTTATATGCTGTTTTGACCGTATTACAAGAATTCTTCTTTGAAACCGGTTTTAACCAGTTCCCACTGAATCGAACAGGTTCTAACCTCAAATTGCATATTTTACACTTTATATGCTGTTTTGATTGTATTACAAGAATACCCCTTTTATCCCGGATGAAACCTGTACAAACTGGATCAAACCGGTTATAACCTCAATTTGCATGTTTTACACTTTATATGCTGTTTTAACCGTATTACAAGAATTCTTCTTTTAAACCGGTTTTAACCAGTTCCAACCGGATCAAACGTTTTAAAACCAATTGCATGTTTTACACTTTATATGCTGTTTTGACCGTATTACAAGAATTCATGTTTTTTCTTTATAAACCGGTTTTAACCAGTTCCCACTGAATCAAACAGGTTCTAACCTCAAATTGCATATTTTACACTTTATATGCTGTTTTGATTGTATTACAAGAATTCTTCTTTTAAACCGGATGAAACCTGTTCAAACTGGATCAAACCGGTTCTAACCTCAATTTGCATGTTTTTACACTTTATATGCTGTTTTAACCGTATTACAAGAAATCTTGTTTTAAACCGGATCAAACCGGTTAAACCGGATTAAACAGGTTCTAACCTCAATGTACATGTTTTACACTTTATATGCTGTTTTAACCAAATTACAAGAATTCTTCTTTTAAACCGGTTTTAACCGGTTCCAACCTGATCAAACAGGTTTTAACCTCAATGTGCATGTTTTACACTTTATATGCTGTTTTGACCGTATTACAAGAATTCTTTTTTTAAACCGGTTTTAACAGGTTCCAACCGGATCAAACCGGTTCTAACCTCAATTTGCATGTTTTACACTTTATATGCTGTTTTAACCGTATTACAAGAATTCTTCTTTTAAAACCGGTTCAAACCGGTTCTTAACCTCAATTTGCATGTTTTACACTTTATATGCTGTTTTAACCGTATTACAAGAATTCTTCTTTTAAACCGGTTTTAACTGGATTAATCTGGTTCCAACCGGATCAAACCGATTCTATCCTCAATTTGCATGTTTTACACTTTATATGCTGTTTTGACCGTATTACAAGAATTCTTCTTTTAAACCGGTTTAAACCGTTTTCCATCGAATCAAACAGGTTCTTACCTCAATTTGCATGTTTTTACACTTTATATGCTGTTTTAACCGTATTACAAGAATTCTTCTTTTAAACCGGTTTAAACCGGATTAATCTGGACCCAACCGGATCAAACCGTTTGTAACATCAATTTCCATGTTTTTACACTTTATATGCTGTTTTAACCGTATTACAGTAATTCTTCTTTTAAACCGGTTTTAACCGGTTCCAACTGGATCAAACGGGTTAAAACCAATTTGCATGTTTTACACTTTATATGCTGTTTTGACCGTATTACAAGAATTCTTTCTTTGAAACCGGTTTTAACCAGTTCCCACTGAATCGAACAGGTTCTAACCTCAAATTGCATATTTTTACACTTTATATGCTGTTTTGACTGTATTACAAGAAATCTTGTTTTAAACCGGATCAAAGCAGTTCCAACCGGATTAAATCTGTTCTCCAACCGGACTAAAACTGGTTCTAACCTCAATGTACATGTTTTTACACTTTATATGCTGTTTTAACCGTATTACAAGAATTCTTCTTTTAAACCGGTTTTAACAGGTTACAACAGGATCAAACTGGTTTAACCTCAATTCGCATGTTTTACACTTTATATGCTGTTTTAACCGTATTACAAGAATTCTTCTTTTAAACCGGTTTTAACCGGTTCCAACAAGATCAAACCGGTTTTAACCTCAATTTGCATGATTTTACACTTTATATGCTGTTTTAACCGTATTACAAGAATTCTTCTTTTAAACCGGTTTAAACTGGTTCTAACCTCAATTTGCATATTTTTACATTTATATGCTGTTTTGACCGTAAATTACAAGAATTCTTCTTTTAAACCGGTTTTAACAGGTTCCAACCGGATCAAACTGGTTCTAACCTCAATTTGCATGTTTTACACTTTATATGCTGTTTTAATTGTATTACAAGAATTCTTCTTTTAAACCGGATCAAACCGGTTTTAACCTCAATTTGCATGATTTTACACTTTATATGCTGTTTTGACCGTATTACAAGAATTCTTCTTTTTTTAAAGTGGTTCAAACAGGTTCTAACCTCAACCTCAATTACATGTTTTACACTTTATATGCTGTTTTAACCGTATTACAAGAATTCTTCTTTTAAACCGGTTTTAACAGGTTCCAACCGGATCAAACTGGTTACTAACCTCAATTTGCATGTTTTACACTTTATATGCTGTTTTGATTGTATTACAAGAAATCTTCTTTTAAACCCTGATCAAACCGGTTCTAACCTCAATTTGCATGTTTTTACACTTTATATGCTGTTCTAACCAAATTACAAGAATTCTTCTTTTAAACCGGTTTTAACAGGTTTCAACCAGATCAAACTGGTTCTAACCTCAATTCTCATGTTTCTACACTTTACATGCTGTTTTAACCGTATTACAAGAATTCTTCTTTTAAACTGGATCAAACCGGTTTTAACCTCATTTTGCATTTGTTTACACTTTATATGCTCTTACAACCGTATGACAGGATTTCTTTTTTTAAACCGGTTAAAACTGGATTAATCTGGTTCCAACTTTTTTTTTTCACTTTATATGCTGTTTTCACCGTATTACAAGAATTCTTCTTTTAAACCGGATCAAACTGCTTTAAAGTGGATCAAACCGATTCTAACCTCAATTCGCATATTTTTACACTTTAGATGCTGATTTTGACTTTATTAGAAGAATTCTTCTTTTAAACCGGTTTTAATCAGTTTCCACCAGATCAAACAGGTTCTAACCTCAATTTGCATGTTTTTTCCTTTTATATGCTGTTTTGACCGTATTACAAGAATTCTTCTTTTAAACCGGATCAAACCGGTTCTAACCTCATATCGCATGTTTTTACACTTTATATGCTGTTTTAACCGTATTACAAGAATTCTTCCTTTTGAACCGATTTTAACCGGTTACAACCGGATCAAACCGGTAATAACCTCAATTCGCAAGTTTTTATACTTTATATGCTATTTTGACCGTATTACAAGAATTCTTCTTTTAAACCGGTTTTAATCGGTGCCAACGAGATCAAATCTATTTTAATATCAATTTGCATGATTTTACACTTGATATGCTCTTTTGATTTTATTAAAAAAATTCTTCTTTTAAACCGGATTAAACTGGTTCTTACCTCAATTTGCATATTTATATTCTGTTTTGACCGTTTTACAAGAATCCTTCTTTTAAACAGGTTTTAACCGGTTCCAACCGGATCAAACCGGTTCTAACATCAATTTGCATGTTTTATACTATATATGCTGTTTTGACCGGATTCTTCTTTTAAACCTATTTTAACCGGTTCCAACCGGATCAAATCTACTTTAATATCAATTTGCATGATTTTACACTTGATATGCTCTTTTGATTTTATTAAAAGAATTCTTCTTTTAAACCGGATTAAACTGGTTCTTACCTCAATTTGCATATTTATATTCTGTTTTGACCGTTTTACAAGAATCCTTCTTTTAAACAGGTTTTAACCGGTTCCAACCGGATCAAACCGGTTCTAATCTCAATTCGCATGTTTTTACAGTTTATATGCTGTTTTAACCGAATTACAAGAATTCTTCTTTTAAACCGGTTCCAACCGAATCAAACCGGTACTAACCGATTTCAACCGGATCATACTGGTTCTATCTTCAATTCGCATGTTTTCACAGTTTATATGCTGTTTAAACCGTATTAATAAAATTCTTCTTTTAAACAGGTTTTAACCGGTTCCAACCGGATCAAATCGATTTTAATATCAATTTGCATGTTCTTACACTATATATGCTGTTTTGACTGCATTCTTCTTTTACACCGTATTAAACTAGTTCCTACCACAATTTGCATATTTATATTCTCTTTTGACCGTACTACATGAAATCTTCTTTTAAACTGGTTTTAACCGGTTCCAACCTCAATTTGCATGTTTTCACACTTTAAAAGCTGTTTTGACCGTGTTACAAGAATATTTTTATAAACTGGTTTTAACCGGTTCAAAATAGATTAAACCGATTGTAACATCAATTTGCATATTTTAAACTTTATATGCTGTTTTTACCGTATTAGAAGAATTCTTCTTTTAAACCGTATCGAACCGGATCAATCCTCAATTCTGATGTTTTTACACTTTATATGCTGCTTTGACTTTATTACAAGAATTCTTCTTTTAAACCAGTTTTAACCGGTTCCAACCGGATCAAACCGATTTTAACCTCAATTTGCATGTTTTTACACTTTATATGCTGTTTTAACCGTAAAACAAGAAATCTCCTTTTAAACCGCATCAAACCGGTTCTAACCTCAATTCGAATGTTTTTACACTTTATATGCTGTTTTAACTGTATTAGTAGAATTCTTCTTTTAAACCGGTTTTAACCCGTTCCAACCGGATCAAACCGATTTTAACCTCAATTTGCATGTTTTATACTTTATATGCTGTTTGGACTTTATTACAAGAATTCTTCTTTTAAACCGGTTTTAACAGGTTCCAACCGGATCAAACTGGTACTAACCTCAATTTGCATGTTTTTACACTTTATATGCTGTTTTTACCGTAGAACAAGAATTCTTCTTTTAAACCGGATCAAACGGGTTTTAACCTCAATTTGCATATTTTTGAACTTTATATGCTGTTTTGACTGTATTACAAGAATACCCCTATTATACTGGATGAAACCTGTAAAAACTGGATCAAACCGGTTCTAACCTCAATTCGCATGTTTTTACACTTTATATGCTCTTTTAACCGTATTACAAGAAATCTTGATTTCAACCGGATTAAACAGGTTCTAACCTCAATGTACATGATTTTACACATTATATGCTGTTTTAACCAAATTAGAAGATTTCTTCTTTTAAACAGGTTTTAACAGGTTCCAACCGGATCAAACTGGTACTAACCTCAATTTGCATGTTTTTACACATTATATGCTCTTTTGATTTTATTAAAAGAATTTTTCTTTTAAACTGGATTAAACTGGTTCCAACCTCAGTTTGCATATTTATATTCTGTTTTGATCGTACTACAAGCAATCTTCTTTTAAACCGGTTTTAACCGGTTCCAGCCTGATCAAACCGGTTCTTATCTCAATTCGTATGTTTTACACTTTATATGCTGTTTTGACCGTATTACAAGAATTCTTCTTTTAAACCGGTTTTAACCGGATATAACCTAAATTTGCATGTTTTACCCTTTGTATGCTTTTTTGATTTTATTAAAAGAATTCTTCTTTTAAACAGGTTTTTCCGGTTCCAACCTGATCAAACCGGTTTTAACCTCAATTTGCATGTTTTTACACTTTATATACTGTTTTAATCAAATTACAAAAATTCTTCTTTTAAACCGGTTTTAACAGGTTCCAACCGGATCAAACCGGTTCTAACCTCAATTCGGATGTTTCTACACTTTACGTGCTCTTTTAACCGTATTACAAGAATTCTTCTTTTAAACCGGATCAAACCAATTTTAACCTCAATTTGCATTTGTTTACACTTTATATGCTCTTACAACCGTATGACAGGATTTCTTCTTTTATACCGGTTCCAACTGGATTAATCTGGTTCCAACCAGATAAAACCGATTCTATCCACAATTTCCATGTTTTGACACTTTATATGCTGTTTTGACCGTACTACAAGAATTCTTCTTTTTAACTGGTTTTAACCGGTTTCAAACGGATCAAACTGGTTTTAACCTCAATTCGCATGTTTTTACACTTTATATGCTGTTTTGACCGTATTAGATGAATTCTTCTTTTAAACCGGTTTAAACCGTTTTCCATCGAATCAAATAGGTTCTTACCTCAATTTGCATGTTTTTACACTTTATATGCTGTTTTAACCGTATTACAGGAATTCTTCTTTTAAACCGGTTTAAACCGGATTAATCTGGACCCAACCGGATAAAACCGTTTGTAACATTAATTTCCATGTTTTTACACTATATATGCTGTTTTAACCGTATTACAGTAATTCTTCTTTTAAACCGGTTTTAATCGGTTCCAACTGGATCAAACGGGTTAAAAACCAATTCGCATGTTTTTACACTTTATATGCTGTTTTGACCGTATTACAAGAATTCTTCTTTGAAACCGGTTTTAACCACTTCCCACTGAATCTAACAGGTTCTAACCTCAAATTGCATATTTTTACACTTTATATGCTGTTTTCACTGTATTACAAAAAATCTTGTTTTAAACCGGATTTAACAGGTTTCAACCTCAATTCGCATGTTTTAACACTTTATATGTTGTTTTAACAGTATTAAAAGAAGTCTTCTTTTAAACCAAATCAAACCAGTTTTATCCTCAATTTGCATGATTTTACACTTTATATGCTGTTTTAACCGTATTACAGTAGTTCTTCTATTAAACCGGATTAAACCAGTTCCTAAAGGATCAAACCGGTTTTAAACTCAATTCGCATGTTTTACACTTTATATGTGTTTTAACGAAATTACAAGAATTCTTCTTTTAAACTGGTTTTAACAGGTACCAACCGGATCAAACTGGTACTAACCTCAATTTGCATGTTTTTACACTTTATATGCTGTTTTAACCGTATTACACTAATTCTTCTTTTAAACCGGTTTTAACCAGTTCCAACCGGATCAAACGGATTAAAACCAATTCGCATGTTTTTAATCTTTATATGCTGTTTTGACCGTATTACAAGAATTCTTCTTTGAAACCGGTTTTAACCAGTTCCCACTGAATCGAACAGGTTCTAACCTCAAATTGCATATTTTTACACTTTATATGCTGTTTTGATTGTATTACAAGAATACCCCTTTTATCCCGGATGAAACCTGTACAAACTGGATCAAACCGTTATAACCTCAATTTGCATGTTTTTACACTTTATATGCTGTTTTAACCGTATTACAGGAATTCTTCTTTTAAACTGGTTTAAACCGGATTAATCTGGACCTAACCGGATCAAACCGTTTGTAACATTAATTTCCATGTTTTTACACTATATATGCTGTTTTAACCGTATTACAGTAATTCTTCTTTTAAACCGGTTTTAATCGGTTCCAACTGGATCAAACGGGTTAAAAACCAATTCGCATGTTTTTACACTTTATATGCTGTTTTGACCGTATTACAAGAATTCTTCTTTGAAACCGGTTTTAACCAGTTCCCACTGAATCGAACAGGTTCTAACCTCAAATTGCATATTTTTACACTTTATATGCTGTTTTGACTGTATTACAAGAAATCTTGTTTTAAACCAGATCAAAGCAGTTCCAACCGGATTAAATCTGATCTAACCTCAATGTACATGTTTTTACACTTTATATACTGTTTTAATGAAATTACAAGAATTCTTCTTTTAAACCGGTTTTAACAGGTTTTACCCTCAATTCGCATGTTTTTACACTTTATATGCTGTATTAACAGTATTAAAAAAGTCTTCCTTTAAACCAAATCAAACCAGTTTTAACCTCAATTCGCATGTTTTTACACTTTATATGCTGTTTTAACCGTATTACAAGAAATCTTCTTTTAAACCGGGTTAAACCTGTTCTAATCTCAATGTATATGTTTTTACACTTTATATGCTGTTTTATCTAAATTACAAGAATTCTTCTTTTCAACTGGTTTTAAGAGGTTCCAATCGGATCAAACTGGTACTAACCTCAATTTGCATGTTTTACACTTTATATCCTGCTTTGAACGTTTAAGAAGAATTCTTATTTTAAACCAAATCATACCAGTTTTATCCTCAATTTGCATGATTTTACACTTTATATGCTGTTTTGACCGTATTACAGAAATTCTTCTTTTAAAGTGGTTCAAATCGGTTGTAACATCAATTTCCATGTTCTTACACTTTATATGCTGTTTTAACCGTATTACACTAATTCTTCTTTTAAACCGGTTTTAACCAGTTCCAACCGGATCAAACGGATTAAAACCAATTCGCATGTTTTTACACTTTATATGCTGTTTTGACCGTATTAGATGAATTCTTCTTTTAAACCGGTTTAAACCGTTTTCCATCGAATCAAACAGGTTCTTACCTCAATTTGCATGTTTTTACACTTTGTATGCTGTTTTAACCGTATTACAGGAATTCTTCTTTTAAACCGGCTTAAACCGGATTAATCTGGACCCAACCGGATAAAACCGTTTGTAACATTAATTTCCATGTTTTTACACTATATATGCTGTTTTAACCGTATTACAGTAATTCTTCTTTTAAACCGGTTTTAATCGGTTCCAACTGGATCAAACGGGTTAAAAACCAATTCGCATGTTTTTACACTTTATATGCTGTTTTGACCGTATTATAAGAATTTTTCTTTGAAACCGGTTTTAACCAGTTCCCACTGAATCGAACAGGTTCTAACCTCAAATTGCATATTTTTACACTTTATATGCTGTTTTGACTGTATTACAAGAAATCTTGTTTTAAACCGGATGAAAGCAGTTCCAACCGGATTAAATCTGATCTAACCTCAATGTACATGTTTTTACACTTTATATACTGTTTTAACCGTATTACAAGAATTCTTCTTTTGAACCGATTTTAACAGGTTACAACAGGATCAAACCGGTAATAACCTCAATTCGCAAGTTTTTATACTTTATATGCTGTTTTGACCGTATTACAAGAATTCTTCTTTTAAACCGGTTTTAACCGGTGCCAACGAGATCAAATCTATTTTAATATCAATTTGCATGATTTTACACTTGATATGCTCTTTTGATTTTATTAAAAGAATTCTTCTTTTAAACCGGATTAAACTGGTTCTTACCTCAATTTGCATATTTATATTCTGTTTTGACCGTTTTACAAGAATCCTTCTTTTAAACAGGTTTTAACCGGTTCCAACCGGATCAAACCGGTTCTAATCTCAATTTGCATGTTTTTACACTTTATATGCTGTTTTAATTGTATTACAAGAAATCTTGATTTCCACCGGATCAAACCGGTTCCAACCGGATCAAACAGGTTCTAACCTCAATGTACATGATTTTTATAAATTATATGCTGTTTTAACGAAATTACAAGATTTCTTCTTTTAAACCGGTTTTAACAGGTTCCAACCGGATCGAACTGGCACTAACCTCAATTTCCATGTTTTTACAAGTTATAAAAGAATTCTTTTTTATTTTATTAAAAGAAGAATTCTTTTAAACCTGATCAAACCGGTTATAACCTCAATTTCCATGTTTTTACACTTTATATGCTGTTTTAACCAAATTACAAGAATTCTTCTTTTAACCGGTTTTAACAGGTTTCAACCAGATCAAACTGGTTCTAACCTCATTTCTCATGTTTCTACACTTTACATGCTGTTTTAACCGTATCACAAGAATTCTTCTTTTAAACTGGATCAAACCGGTTTTAACCTTAATTTGCATTTGTTTACACTTTATATGCTCTTACAACCGTATGACAGAATTTATTTTTTTAAACCAATTAAAACTGGATTAATCTGGTTCCAACTTTTTTTTTCACTTTATATGCTGTTTTCACCGTATTACAAGAATTCTTCTTTTAAACCGGATCAAACTGCTTTAAAGTGGATCAAACCGATTCTAACCTCAATTCGCATATTTTTACACTTTAGATGCTGATTTTGACTTTATTAGAAGAATTCTTCTTTTAAACCGGTTTTAATCAGTTTCCACCAGATCAAACAGGTTCTAACCTCAATTTGCATGTTTTTTCCTTTTATATGCTGTTTTGACCGTATTACAAGAATTCTTCTTTTAAACCGGATCAAACCGGTTCTAACCTCATATCGCATGTTTTTACACTTTATATGCTGTTTTAACCGTATTACAAGAATTCTTTTTTTGAACCGATTTTAACCGGTTACAACCGGATCAAACCGGTAATAACCTCAATTCGCAAGGTTATTCTCAATTCATATACTTTATATGCTATTTTGACCGTATTACAAGAATTCTTCTTTTAAACCGGTTTTAATCGGTGCCAACGAGATCAAATCTATTTTAATATCAATTTGCATGATTTTACACTTGATATGCTCTTTTGATTTTATTAAAATAATTCTTCTTTTAAACCGGATTAAACTGGTTCTTACCTCAATTTGCATATTTATATTCTGTTTTGACCGTTTTACAAGAATCCTTCTTTTAAACAGGTTTTAACCGGTTCCAACGGGATCAAACCGGTTCTAACATCAATTTGCATGTTTTTATACTATATATGCTGTTTTGACCGGATTCTTCTTTTAAACCTATTTTAACCGGTTCCAACCGGATCAAATCTACTTTAATATCAATTTGCATGATTTTACACTTGATATGCTCTTTTGATTTTATTAAAAGAATTCTTCTTTTAAACCGGATTAAACTGGTTCTTACCTCAATTTGCATATTTATATTCTGTTTTGACCGTTTTACAAGAATCCTTCTTTTAAACAGGTTTTAACCGGTTCCAACCGGATCAAACCGGTTCTAATCTCAATTCGCATGTTTTTACAGTTTATATGCTGTTTTAACCGAATTACAAGAATTCTTCTTTTAAACCGGTTCCAACCGAATCAAACCGGTACTAACCGATTTTAACCGGATCATACTGGTTCTATCTTCAATTCGTATGTTTTCACAGTTTATATGCTGTTTAAACCGTATTAATAAAATTCTTCTTTTAAACAGGTTTTAACCGGTTCCAACCGGATCAAATCGATTTTAATATCAATTTGCATGTTCTTACACTATATATGCTGTTTTGACTGCATTCTTCTTTTACACCGTATTAAACTAGTTCCTACCACAATTTGCATATTTATATTCTCTTTTGACCGTACTACATGAAATCTTCTTTTAAACTGGTTTTAACCGGTTCCAACCTCAATTTGCATGTTTTCACACTTTAAAAGCTGTTTTGACCGTGTTACAAGAATATTTTTATAAACTGGTTTTAACCGGTTCAAAATAGATTAAACCGATTGTAACATCAATTTGCATATTTTTAAACTTTATATGCTGTTTTTACCGTATTAGAAGAATTCTTCTTTTAAACCGTATCGAACCGGATCAATCCTCAATTCTGATGTTTTTACACTTTATATGCTGCGTTGACTTTATTACAAGAATTCTTCTTTTAAACCAGTTTTAACCGGTTCCAACCGGATCAAACCGATTTTAACCTCAATTTGCATGTTTTTACACTTTATATGCTGTTTTAACCGTAAAACAAGAAATCTCCTTTTAAACCGCATCAAACCGGTTCTAACCTCAATTCGAATGTTTTTACACTTTATATGCTGTTTTAACTGTATTAGTAGAATTCTTCTTTTAAACCGGTTTTAACCCGTTCCAACCGGATCAAACCGATTTTAACCTCAATTTGCATGTTTTTATACTTTATATGCTGTTTGGACTTTATTACAAGAATTCTTCTTTTAAACCGGTTTTAACAGGTTCCAACCGGATCAAACTGGTACTAACCTCAATTTGCATGTTTTTACACTTTATATGCTGTTTTTACCGTAGAACAAGAATTCTTCTTTTAAACCGGATCAAACGGGTTTTAACCTCAATTTGCATATTTTTGAACTTTATATGCTGTTTTGACTGTATTACAAGAATACCCCTATTATACTGGATGAAACCTGTAAAAACTGGATCAAACCGGTTCTAACCTCAATTCGCATGTTTTTACACTTTATATGCTTTTTTAACCGTATTACAAGAAATCTTGATTTCAACCGGAATAAACAGGTTCTAACCTCAATGTACATGATTTTACACATTATATGCTGTTTTAACCAAATTAGAAGATTTCTTCTTTTAAACAGGTTTTAACAGGTTCCAACCGGATCAAACTGGTACTAACCTCAATTTGCATGTTTTTACACATTATATGCTCTTTTGATTTTATTAAAAGAATTTTTCTTTTAAACTGGAATAAACTGGTTCCAACCTCAGTTTGCATATTTATATTCTGTTTTGATCGTACTACAAGCAATTTTCTTTTAAACTGGTTTTAACCGGTTCCAGCCTGATCAAACCGGTTCTTATCTCAATTCGTATGTTTTACACTTTATATGCTGTTTTGACCGTATTACAAGAATTCTTCTTTTAAACCGGTTTTAACCGGATATAACCTAAATTTGCATGTTTTACCCTTTGTATGCTTTTTTTGATTTTATTAAAAGAATTCTTCTTTTAAACAGGTTTTTCCGGTTCCAACCTGATCAAACCGGTTTTAACCTCAATTTGCATGTTTTTACACTTTATATACTGTTTTAATCAAATTACAAAAATTCTTCTTTTAAACCGGTTTTAACAGGTTCCAACCGGATCAAACCGGTTCTAACCTCAATTCGGATGTTTCTACACTTTACGTGCTCTTTTAACCGTATTACAAGAATTCTTCTTTTAAACCGGATCAAACCAATTTTAACCTCAATTTGCATTTGTTTACACTTTATATGCTCTTACAACCGTATGACAGGATTTCTTCTTTTATACCGGTTCCAACTGGATTAATCTGGTTCCAACCAGATAAAACCGATTCTATCCACAATTTCCATGTTTTGACACTTTATATGCTGTTTTGACCGTACTACAAGAATTCTTCTTTTTAACTGGTTTTAACCGGTTTCAAACGGATCAAACTGGTTTTAACCTCAATTCGCATGTTTTTACACTTTATATGCTGTTTTGACCGTATTAGATGAATTCTTCTTTTAAACCGGTTTAAACCGTTTTCCATCGAATCAAATAGGTTCTTACCTCAATTTGCATGTTTTTACACTTTATATGCTGTTTTAACCGTATTACAGGAATTCTTCTTTTAAACCGGTTTAAACCGGATTAATCTGGACCCAACCGGATAAAACCGTTTGTAACATTAATTTCCATGTTTTTACACTATATATGCTGTTTTAACCGTATTACAGTAATTCTTCTTTTAAACCGGTTTTAATCGGTTCCAACTGGATCAAACGGGTTAAAAACCAATTCGCATGTTTTTACACTTTATATGCTGTTTTGACCGTATTACAAGAATTCTTCTTTGAAACCGGTTTTAACCACTTCCCACTGAATCTAACAGGTTCTAACCTCAAATTGCATATTTTTACACTTTATATGCTGTTTTCACTGTATTACAAAAAATCTTGTTTTAAACCGGATTTAACAGGTTTCAACCTCAATTCGCATGTTTTAACACTTTATATGTTGTTTTAACAGTATTAAAAGAAGTCTTCTTTTAAACCAAATCAAACCAGTTTTATCCTCAATTTGCATGATTTTACACTTTATATGCTGTTTTAACCGTATTACAGTAGTTCTTCTATTAAACAGGATTAAACCAGTTCCTAAAGGATCAAACCGGTTTTAAACTCAATTCGCATGTTTTACACTTTATATGTGTTTTAACGAAATTACAAGAATTCTTCTTTTAAACTGGTTTTAACAGGTACCAACCGGATCAAACTGGTACTAACCTCAATTTGCATGTTTTTACACTTTATATGCTGTTTTAACCGTATTACACTAATTCTTCTTTTAAACCGGTTTTAACCAGTTCCAACCGGATCAAACGGATTAAAACCAATTCGCATGTTTTTACTCTTTATATGCTGTTTTGACCGTATTACAAGAATTCTTCTTTGAAACCGGTTTTAACCAGTTCCCACTGAATCGAACAGGTTCTAACCTCAAATTGCATATTTTTACACTTTATATGCTGTTTTGATTGTATTACAAGAATACCCCTTTTATCCCGGATGAAACCTGTACAAACTGGATCAAACCGGTTATAACCTCAATTCGCATGTTTTTACACTTTATTTGCTGTTTTAACCGTATTACAAGAATTCTTCTTTTAAACCGGTTTTAACCAGTTCCAACCGGATCAAACGGTTTAAAACCAATTTGCATGTTTTACACTTTATATGCTGTTTTGACCGTATTACAAGAATTCTTCTTTTAAACCGGTTTTAACCAGTTCCCACTGAATCAAACAGGTTCTAACCTCAAATTGCATATTTTACACTTTATATGCTGTTTTGATTGTATTACAAGAATTCTTCTTTAAACCGGATGAAACCTGTTCAAACTGGATCAAACCGGTTCTAACCTCAATTTGCATGTTTTACACTTTATTTGCTGTTTTAACCGTATTACAAGAAATCTTGTTTTAAACCGGATCAAACCGGTTCCAACCGGATTAAACAGGTTCTAACCTCAATGTACATGTTTTTACACTTTATATGCTGTTTTAACCAAAATACAAGAATTCTTCTTTTCAACCGGTTTTAACCGGTTCCAACCGGATTAAACAGGTTCTAACCTCAATGTACATGTTTTTACACTTTATATGCTGTTTTGACCGTATTACAAGAATTCTTTTTTTAAACCGGTTTTAACAGGTTCCAACCGGATCAAACCGGTACTAACCTCAATTTGCATGTTTTACACTTTATATGCTGTTTTAACCGTATTACAAGAATTCTTCTTTTAAAACGGATCAAACCGATTCTTACCTCAATTTGCATGTTTTACACTTTATATGCTGTTTTAACCGTATTACAAGAATTCTTCTTTTAAAAACCGGTTCCAACTGATTAATCTGGTTCCAACCAGATAAAACCGATTCTATCCACAATTTGCATGTTTTACACTTTATATGCTGTTTTGACCGTATTAGATGAATTCTTCTTTTAAACCGGTTTAAACCGTTTTCCATTGAATCAAACAGGTTCTTACCTCAATTTGCATGTTTTTACACTTTATATGCTGTTTTAACCGTATTACAGGAATTCTTCTTTTAAACCGGTTTAAACCGGATTAATCTGGACCCAACCGGATCAAACCGTTTGTAACATTAATTTCCATGTTTTTACACTTTATATGCTGTTTTAACCGTATTACAGTAATTCTTCTTTTAAACCGGTTTTAATCGGTTCCAACTGGATCAAACGGGTTAAAACCAATTCGCATGTTTTACACTTTATATGCTGTTTTGACCGTATTACAAGAATTCTTCTTTTGAAACCGGTTTTAACCAGTTCCCACTGAATCGAACAGGTTCTAACCTCAAATTGCATATTTTTACACTTTATATGCTGTTTTGACTGTATTACAAGAAATCTTGTTTTAAACCGGATCAAAGCAGTTCCAACCGGATTAAATCTGATCTAACCTCAATGTACATGTTTTACACTTTATATGCTGTTTTAATGAAATTACAAGAATTCTTCTTTTTTTAAACCGGTTTTAACAGGTTTTAACCTCAATTCGCATGCATGTTTTACACTTTATATGCTGTTTTAACCGTATTAAAGAATTCTTCTTTTAAACCGGTTTTAACAGGTTAAACCAAATCAAACCAGTTTTAACCTCAATTTGCATGTTTTACACTTTATATGCTGTTTTAACCGTATTACAAGAATTCTTCTTTTAAACCGGGTTAAACCTGTTCTAATCTCAACCGGTTGTAACCTCAATTTTTACACTTTATATGCTGTTTTGACTAAATTACAAGAATTCTTCTTTTAAACTGGTTTTAACCAGGTTCCAACCGGATCAAACTGGTTCTAACCTCAATTTGCATGTTTTACACTTTATATGCTGTTTTGACCGTATTACAAGAATTCTTATTTTAAACCAAATCAAACTGGTTTTAACCTCAATTTGCATGATTTTACACTTTATATGCTGTTTTGACCGTATTACAAGAATTCTTCTTTTAAACCGGTTTTAACAGGTTCCAAAATCGAACTGGCACTAACCTCAATTTCCATGTTTTTACACTTTATATGCTGTTTTGACCGTATTACAAGAATTCTTCTTTTAAACCGGTTTTAACCGGTTCCAACCGGATCAAACAATTTAACCTCAATTTGCATGTTTTTACACTTTATATGCTGTTTTAACCGTATTACAAGAATTCTTCTTTTAAACCGGTTTAAACAGGTTCCAACCAGATCAAACTGGTTCTAACCTCAATTTGCATGTTTTTACACTTTATATGCTGTTTTAACCGTATTACAAGAATTCTTCTTTTTTAAACTGGATCAAACCGGTTTTAACCTCAATTTGCATTTGTTTACACTTTATATGCTGTTTTAACCGTATTACAGAATTTCTTTTTTTAAACCAATTAAAACTGGATTAATCTGGTTCCAACTTTTTTTTCACTTTATATGCTGTTTTCACCGTATTACAAGAATTCTTCTTTTAAACCGGATCAAACTGCTTTAAAGTGGATCAAACCGATTCTAACCTCAATTCGCATATTTTTTACACTTTATATGCTGTTTTGACTTTATTACAAGAATTCTTCTTTTAAACCGGTTTTAATCAGTTTCCACCAGATCAAACAGGTTCTAACCTCAATTTGCATGTTTTTACACTTTATATGCTGTTTTGACCGTATTACAAGAATTCTTCTTTTAAACCGGATCAAACCGGTTCTAACCTCATATCGCATGTTTTACACTTTATATGCTGTTTTAACCGTATTACAAGAATTCTTCTTTTAAACCGATTTTAACCGGTTACAACCGGATCAAACCGGTAATAACCTCAATTCGCATGTTTTATACTTTATATGCTGTTTTGACCGTATTACAAGAATTCTTCTTTTAAACCGGTTTTAATCGGTTCCAACGAGATCAAATCTATTTTAATATCAATTTGCATGATTTTACACTTGATATGCTCTTTTGATTTTATTAAAAAATTCTTCTTTTAAACCGGATTAAACTGGTTCTTACCTCAATTTGCATATTTATATTCTGTTTTGACCGTTTTACAAGAATCCTTCTTTTAAACAGGTTTTAACCGGTTCCAACTGGATCAAACCGGTTCTAACATCAATTTGCATGTTTTTATACTTTATATGCTGTTTTGACCGTATTACAAGAATTCTTCTTTTAAACCGGTTTTAACCGGTTCCAACCGGATCAAATCGGTTTTAATATCAATTTGCATGATTTTACACTTTATATGCTGTTTTGATTTTATTAAAAGAATTCTTCTTTTAAACCGGATTAAACTGGTTCCTACCTCAATTTGCATATTTATATTCTGTTTTGACCGTTTTACAAGAATCCTTCTTTTAAACAGGTTTTAACCGGTTCCAACCGGATCAAACCGGTTCTAATCTCAATTCATGCATGTTTTACAGTTTATATGCTGTTTTAACCGAATTACAAGAATTCTTCTTTTAAACCGGTTCCAACCGAATCAAACCGGTACTAACCGATTTCAACCGGATCATACTGGTTCTATCTTCAATTCGCATGTTTTCACAGTTTATATGCTGTTTAAACCGTATTAATAAAATTCTTCTTTTAAACAGGTTTTAACCGGTTCCAACCGGATCAAATCGATTTTAATATCAATTTGCATGTTCTTACACTATATATGCTGTTTTGACTGCATTCTTCTTTTACACCGTATTAAACTAGTTCCTACCACAATTTGCATATTTATATTCTCTTTTGACCGTACTACATGAAATCTTCTTTTAAACTGGTTTTAACCGGTTCCAACCTCAATTTGCATGTTTTCACACTTTAAAAGCTGTTTTGACCGTGTTACAAGAATATTTTTTTTAAACTGGTTTTAACCGGTTCAAAATAGATTAAACCGATTGTAACATCAATTTGCATATTTTTAAACTTTATATGCTGTTTTTACCGTATTAGAAGAATTCTTCTTTTAAACCGTATCGAACCGGATCAATCCTCAATTCTGATGTTTTTACACTTTATATGCTGCTTTGACTTTATTACAAGAATTCTTCTTTTAAACCAGTTTTAACCGGTTCCAACCGGATCAAACCGATTTTAACCTCAATTTGCATGTTTTTACACTTTATATGCTGTTTTAACCGTAAAACAAGAAACCTCCTTTTAAACCGCATCAAACCGGTTCTAACCTCAATTCGAATGTTTTTACACTTTATATGCTGTTTTAACTGTATTAGTAGAATTCTTCTTTTAAACCGGTTTTAACCCGTTCCAACCGGATCAAACCGATTTTAACCTCAATTTGCATGTTTTTATACTTTATATGCTGTTTGGACTTTATTACAAGAATTCTTCTTTTAAACCGGTTTTAACAGGTTCCAACCGGATCAAACTGGTACTAACCTCAATTTGCATGTTTTTACACTTTATATGCTGTTTTTACCGTAGAACAAGAATTCTTCTTTTAAACCGGATCAAACGGGTTTTAACCTCAATTTGCATATTTTTGAACTTTATATGCTGTTTTGACTGTATTACAAGAATACCCCTATTATACTGGATGAAACCTGTAAAAACTGGATCAAACCGGTTCTAACCTCAATTCGCATGTTTTTACACTTTATATGCTCTTTTAACCGTATTACAAGAAATCTTGATTTCAACCGGATTAAACAGGTTCTAACCTCAATGTACATGATTTTACACATTATATGCTGTTTTAACCAAATTAGAAGATTTCTTCTTTTAAACAGGTTTTAACAGGTTCCAACCGGATCAAACTGGTACTAACCTCAATTTGCATGTTTTTACACATTATATGCTCTTTTGATTTTATTAAAAGAATTTTTCTTTTAAACTGGATTAAACTGGTTCCAACCTCAGTTTGCATATTTATATTCTGTTTTGATCGTACTACAAGCAATCTTCTTTTAAACCGGTTTTAACCGGTTCCAACCTGATCAAACCGGTTCTTATCTCAATTCGTATGTTTTACACTTTATATGCTGTTTTGACCGTATTACAAGAATTCTTCTTTTAAACCGGTTTTAACCGGATATAACCTAAATTTGCATGTTTTACCCTTTGTATGCTTTTTTGATTTTATTAAAAGAATTCTTCTTTTAAACAGGTTTTTTCCGGTTCCAACCTGATCAAACCGGTTTTAACCTCAATTTGCATGTTTTTACACTTTATATACTGTTTTAATCAAATTACAAAAATTCTTCTTTTAAACCGGTTTTAACAGGTTCCAACCGGATCAAACCGGTTCTAACCTCAATTCGGATGTTTCTACACTTTACGTGCTCTTTTAACCGTATTACAAGAATTCTTCTTTTAAACCGGATCAAACCAATTTTAACCTCAATTTGCATTTGTTTACACTTTATATGCTCTTACAACCGTATGACAGGATTTCTTCTTTTATACCGGTTCCAACTGGATTAATCTGGTTCCAACCAGATAAAACCGATTCTATCCACAATTTCCATGTTTTGACACTTTATATGCTGTTTTGACCGTATTACAAGAATTCTTCTTTTAACTGGTTTTAACCGGTTTCAAACGGATCAAACTGGTTTTAACCTCAATTCGCATGTTTTACACTTTATATGCTGTTTTGACCGTATTAGATGAATTCTTCTTTTAAACCGGTTTAAACCGTTTTCCATCGAATCAAACAGGTTCTTACCTCAATTTGCATGTTTTTACACTTTGTATGCTGTTTTAACCGTATTACAGGAATTCTTCTTTTAAACCGGCTTAAACCGGATTAATCTGGACCCAACCGGATAAAACCGTTTGTAACATTAATTTCCATGTTTTTACACTATATATGCTGTTTTAACCGTATTACAGTAATTCTTCTTTTAAACCGGTTTTAATCGGTTCCAACTGGATCAAACGGGTTAAAAACCAATTCGCATGTTTTTACACTTTATATGCTGTTTTGACCGTATTACAAGAATTCTTCTTTGAAACCGGTTTTAACCAGTTCCCACTGAATCGAACAGGTTCTAACCTCAAATTGCATATTTTTACACTTTATATGCTGTTTTCACTGTATTACAAAAAATCTTGTTTTAAACCGGATTTAACAGGTTTCAACCTCAATTCGCATGTTTTAACACTTTATATGTTGTTTTAACAGTATTAAAAGAAGTCTTCTTTTAAACCAAATCAAACCAGTTTTATCCTCAATTTGCATGATTTTACACTTTATATGCTGTTTTAACCGTATTACAGTAGTTCTTCTATTAAACCGGATTAAACCAGTTCCTAAAGGATCAAACCGGTTTTAAACTCAATTCGCATGTTTTACACTTTATATGTGTTTTAACGAAATTACAAGAATTCTTCTTTTAAACTGGTTTTAACAGGTACCAACCGGATCAAACTGGTACTAACCTCAATTTGCATGTTTTTACACTTTATATGCTGTTTTAACCGTATTACACTAATTCTTCTTTTAAACCGGTTTTAACCAGTTCCAACCGGATCAAACGGGTTAAAACCAATTGCATGTTTTACATCTTTATATGCTGTTTTGACCGTATTACAAGAATTCTTCTTTGAAACCGGTTTTAACCAGTTCCCACTGAATCGAACAGGTTCTAACCTCAAATTGCATATTTTTACACTTTATATGCTGTTTTGATTGTATTACAAGAATACCCCTTTTATCCCGGATGAAACCTGTACAAACTGGATCAAACCGTTATAACCTCAATTTGCATGTTTTTACACTTTATATGCTGTTTTAACCGTATTACAAGAATTCTTCTTTTAAACCGGTTTTAAACCGGTTCCAACCGGATCAAACCGTTTGTAACTCAATTTGCATGTTTTACACTTTATATGCTGTTTTGACCGTATTACAAGAATTCTTCTTTTAAACCGGTTTTAACCAGTTCCAACTGGATCAAACGGGTTCTAACCTCAATTTGCATGTTTTACACTTTATATGCTGTTTTGACCGTATTACAAGAATTCTTCTTTAAACCGGTTTTAACCAGTTCCAACTGGATCAAACAGGTTCTAACCTCAAATTGCATATTTTTACACTTTATATGCTGTTTTGACTGTATTACAAGAAATCTTGTTTTAAACCGGATCAAACCGGTTCCAACCGGATTAAACAGGTTCTAACCTCAATGTACATGTTTTTACACTTTATATGCTGTTTTAATGAAATTACAAGAATTCTTCTTTTAAACCGGTTTTAACAGGTTCCAACCGGATTAAACAGGTTCTAACCTCATTTGCATTTTTTACACTTTATATGCTGTTTTAACAGTATTAAAAAAGTCTTCCTTTAAACCAAATCAAACCAGTTTTAACCTCAATTTGCATGTTTTACACTTTATATGCTGTTTTAACCGTATTACAAGAAATCTTCTTTTAAACCGGATTAAACCTGTTCTAACCTCAATGTATATGTTTTTACACTTTATATGCTGTTTTAACTAAATTACAAGAATTCTTCTTTTAAACTGGTTTTAACAGGTTCCAACCGGATCAAACTGGTTCTAACCTCAATTTGCATGTTTTACACTTTATATGCTGTTTTGAACGTATTACAAGAATTCTTCTTTTAAACCGGATCAAACCGGTTTTAACCTCAATTTGCATGTTTTACACTTTATATGCTGTTTTAACCGTATTACAGAAATTCTTCTTTTCTGGTTCAAAACGGTTTTAACATCAATTTCCATGTTTTTACACTTTATATGCTGTTTTAACCGTATTACAAGAATTCTTCTTTTAAACCGGTTTTAACCAGTTCCAACCGGATCAAACCGGTTAAAACCAATTGCATGTTTTACACTTTATATGCTGTTTTGACCGTATTACATGAATTCTTCTTTTAAACCGGTTTAAACCGTTTTCCATCGAATCAAACAGGTTCTTACCTCAATTTGCATGTTTTTACACTTTATATGCTGTTTTAACCGTATTACAGGAATTCTTCTTTTAAACCGGTTTAAACCGGATTAATCTGGACCCAACCGGATCAAACCGTTTGTAACATTAATTTCCATGTTTTACACTTTATATGCTGTTTTAACCGTATTACAGTAATTCTTCTTTTAAACCGGTTTTAATCGGTTCCAACTGGATCAAACGGGTTAAAAACCAATTCGCATGTTTTTACACTTTATATGCTGTTTTGACCGTATTACAAGAATTCTTCTTTGAAACCGGTTTTAACCAGTTCCCACTGAATCGAACAGGTTCTAACCTCAAATTGCATATTTTTACACTTTATATGCTGTTTTGACTGTATTACAAGAAATCTTGTTTTAAACCGGATGAAAGCAGTTCCAACCGGATTAAATCTGATCTAACCTCAATGTACATGTTTTTACACTTTATATACTGTTTTAACCGTATTACAAGAATTCTTCTTTTGAACCGATTTTAACAGGTTACAACAGGATCAAACCGGTAATAACCTCAATTCGCAAGTTTTTATACTTTATATGCTGTTTTGACCGTATTACAAGAATTCTTCTTTTAAACCGGTTTTAACCGGTGCCAACGAGATCAAATCTATTTTAATATCAATTTGCATGATTTTACACTTGATATGCTCTTTTGATTTTATTAAAAGAATTCTTCTTTTAAACCGGATTAAACTGGTTCTTACCTCAATTTGCATATTTATATTCTGTTTTGACCGTTTTACAAGAATCCTTCTTTTAAACAGGTTTTAACCGGTTCCAACCGGATCAAACCGGTTCTAATCTCAATTCGCATGTTTTTACACTTTATATGCTGTTTTAATTGTATTACAAGAAATCTTGATTTCCACCGGATCAAACCGGTTCCAACCGGATCAAACAGGTTCTAACCTCAATGTACATGATTTTTATAAATTATATGCTGTTTTAACGAAATTACAAGATTTCTTCTTTTAAACCGGTTTTAACAGGTTCCAACCGGATCGAACTGGCACTAACCTCAATTTCCATGTTTTTACAAGTTATATGCTCTTTTTATTTTATTAAAAGAAGAATTCTTTTAAACCTGATCAAACCGGTTATAACCTCAATTTCCATGTTTTTACACTTTATATGCTGTTTTAACCAAATTACAAGAATTCTTCTTTTAACCGGTTTTAACAGGTTTCAACCAGATCAAACTGGTTCTAACCTCAATTCTCATGTTTCTACACTTTACATGCTGTTTTAACCGTATCACAAGAATTCTTCTTTTAAACTGGATCAAACCGGTTTTAACCTTAATTTGCATTTGTTTACACTTTATATGCTCTTACAACCGTATGACAGAATTTATTTTTTTAAACCAATTAAAACTGGATTAATCTGGTTCCAACTTTTTTTTTCACTTTATATGCTGTTTTCACCGTATTACAAGAATTCTTCTTTTAAACCGGATCAAACTGCTTTAAAGTGGATCAAACCGATTCTAACCTCAATTCGCATATTTTTACACTTTATATGCTGATTTTGACTTTATTAGAAGAATTCTTCTTTTAAACCGGTTTTAATCAGTTTCCACCAGATCAAACAGGTTCTAACCTCAATTTGCATGTTTTTTCCTTTTATATGCTGTTTTGACCGTATTACAAGAATTCTTCTTTTAAACCGGATCAAACCGGTTCTAACCTCATATCGCATGTTTTTACACTTTATATGCTGTTTTAACCGTATTACAAGAATTCTTTTTTTGAACCGATTTTAACCGGTTACAACCGGATCAAACCGGTAATAACCTCAATTCGCAAGTTTTTATACTTTATATGCTATTTTGACCGTATTACAAGAATTCTTCTTTTAAACCGGTTTTAATCGGTGCCAACGAGATCAAATCTATTTTAATATCAATTTGCATGATTTTACACTTGATATGCTCTTTTGATTTTATTAAAAAAATTCTTCTTTTAAACCGGATTAAACTGGTTCTTACCTCAATTTGCATATTTATATTCTGTTTTGACCGTTTTACAAGAATCCTTCTTTTAAACAGGTTTTAACCGGTTCCAACGGGATCAAACCGGTTCTAACATCAATTTGCATGTTTTTATACTATATATGCTGTTTTGACCGGATTCTTCTTTTAAACCTATTTTAACCGGTTCCAACCGGATCAAATCTACTTTAATATCAATTTGCATGATTTTACACTTGATATGCTCTTTTGATTTTATTAAAAGAATTCTTCTTTTAAACCGGATTAAACTGGTTCTTACCTCAATTTGCATATTTATATTCTGTTTTGACCGTTTTACAAGAATCCTTCTTTTAAACAGGTTTTAACCGGTTCCAACCGGATCAAACCGGTTCTAATCTCAATTCGCATGTTTTTACAGTTTATATGCTGTTTTAACCGAATTACAAGAATTCTTCTTTTAAACCGGTTCCAACCGAATCAAACCGGTACTAACCGATTTTAACCGGATCATACTGGTTCTATCTTCAATTCGTATGTTTTCACAGTTTATATGCTGTTTAAACCGTATTAATAAAATTCTTCTTTTAAACAGGTTTTAACCGGTTCCAACCGGATCAAATCGATTTTAATATCAATTTGCATGTTCTTACACTATATATGCTGTTTTGACTGCATTCTTCTTTTACACCGTATTAAACTAGTTCCTACCACAATTTGCATATTTATATTCTCTTTTGACCGTACTACATGAAATCTTCTTTTAAACTGGTTTTAACCGGTTCCAACCTCAATTTGCATGTTTTCACACTTTAAAAGCTGTTTTGACCGTGTTACAAGAATATTTTTATAAACTGGTTTTAACCGGTTCAAAATAGATTAAACCGATTGTAACATCAATTTGCATATTTTTAAACTTTATATGCTGTTTTTACCGTATTAGAAGAATTCTTCTTTTAAACCGTATCGAACCGGATCAATCCTCAATTCTGATGTTTTTACACTTTATATGCTGCTTTGACTTTATTACAAGAATTCTTCTTTTAAACCAGTTTTAACCGGTTCCAACCGGATCAAACCGATTTTAACCTCAATTTGCATGTTTTTACACTTTATATTCTGTTTTAACCGTAAAACAAGAAATCTCCTTTTAAACCGCATCAAACCGGTTCTAACCTCAATTCGAATGTTTTACACTTTATATGCTGTTTTAACTGTATTAGTAGAATTCTTCTTTTAAACCGGTTTTAACCCGTTCCAACCGGATCAAACCGATTTTAACCTCAATTTGCATGTTTTTATACTTTATATGCTGTTTGGACTTTATTACAAGAATTCTTCTTTTAAACCGGTTTTAACAGGTTCCAACCGGATCAAACTGGTACTAACCTCAATTTGCATGTTTTTACACTTTATATGCTGTTTTTACCGTAGATTACAAGAATTCTTCTTTTAAACCGGATCAAACTGGTTTTAACCTCAATTTGCAAGAATTAACCGGATCAAACGGGTTTTAACCTCAATTTGCATTTTTGAACTTTATATGCTGTTTTGACTGTATTACAAGAATACCCTATTATACTGGATGAAACCTGTAAAAACTGGATCAAACCGGTTCTAACCTCAATTCGCATGTTTTTACACTTTATATGCTTTTTTAACCGTATTACAAGAAATCTTGATTTCAACCGGAATAAACAGGTTCTAACCTCAATGTACATGATTTTACACATTATATGCTGTTTTAACCAAATTAGAAGATTTCTTCTTTTAAACAGGTTTTAACAGGTTCCAACCGGATCAAACTGGTACTAACCTCAATTTGCATGTTTTTACACATTATATGCTCTTTTGATTTTATTAAAAGAATTTTTCTTTTAAACTGGAATAAACTGGTTCCAACCTCAGTTTGCATATTTATATTCTGTTTTGATCGTACTACAAGCAATTTTCTTTTAAACTGGTTTTAACCGGTTCCAGCCTGATCAAACCGGTTCTTATCTCAATTCGTATGTTTTACACTTTATATGCTGTTTTGACCGTATTACAAGAATTCTTCTTTTAAACCGGTTTTAACCGGATATAACCTAAATTTGCATGTTTTACCCTTTGTATGCTTTTTTGATTTTATTAAAAGAATTCTTCTTTTAAACAGGTTTTTTCCGGTTCCAACCTGATCAAACCGGTTTTAACCTCAATTTGCATGTTTTTACACTTTATATACTGTTTTAATCAAATTACAAAATTCTTCTTTTAAACCGGTTTTAACAGGTTCCAACCGGATCAAACCGGTTCTAACCTCAATTCGGATGTTTCTACACTTTACGTGCTCTTTTAACCGTATTACAAGAATTCTTCTTTTAAACCGGATCAAACCAATTTTAACCTCAATTTGCATTTGTTTACACTTTATATGCTCTTACAACCGTATGACAGGATTTCTTCTTTTATACCGGTTCCAACTGGATTAATCTGGTTCCAACCAGATAAAACCGATTCTATCCACAATTTCCATGTTTTGACACTTTATATGCTGTTTTGACCGTACTACAAGAATTCTTCTTTTTAACTGGTTTTAACCGGTTTCAAACGGATCAAACTGGTTTTAACCTCAATTCGCATGTTTTTACACTTTATATGCTGTTTTGACCGTATTAGATGAATTCTTCTTTTAAACCGGTTTAAACCGTTTTCCATCGAATCAAATAGGTTCTTACCTCAATTTGCATGTTTTTACACTTTATATGCTGTTTTAACCGTATTACAGGAATTCTTCTTTTAAACCGGTTTAAACCGGATTAATCTGGACCCAACCGGATAAAACCGTTTGTAACATTAATTTCCATGTTTTTACACTATATATGCTGTTTTAACCGTATTACAGTAATTCTTCTTTTAAACCGGTTTTAATCGGTTCCAACTGGATCAAACGGGTTAAAAACCAATTCGCATGTTTTTACACTTTATATGCTGTTTTGACCGTATTACAAGAATTCTTCTTTGAAACCGGTTTTAACCACTTCCCACTGAATCTAACAGGTTCTAACCTCAAATTGCATATTTTACACTTTATATGCTGTTTTCACTGTATTACAAAAAATCTTGTTTTAAACCGGATTTAACAGGTTTCAACCTCAATTCGCATGTTTTAACACTTTATATGTTGTTTTAACAGTATTAAAAGAAGTCTTCTTTTAAACCAAATCAAACCAGTTTTATCCTCAATTTGCATGATTTTACACTTTATATGCTGTTTTAACCGTATTACAGTAGTTCTTCTATTAAACAGGATTAAACCAGTTCCTAAAGGATCAAACCGGTTTTAAACTCAATTCGCATGTTTTACACTTTATATGTGTTTTAACGAAATTACAAGAATTCTTCTTTTAAACTGGTTTTAACAGGTACCAACCGGATCAAACTGGTACTAACCTCAATTTGCATGTTTTTACACTTTATATGCTGTTTTAACCGTATTACACTAATTCTTCTTTTAAACCGGTTTTAACCAGTTCCAACCGGATCAAACGGATTAAAACCAATTGCATGTTTTACACTTTATATGCTCTTTTGACCGTATTACAAGAATTCTTCTTTGAAACCGGTTTTAACCAGTTCCCACTGAATCGAACAGGTTCTAACCTCAAATTGCATATTTTACACTTTATATGCTGTTTTGATTGTATTACAAGAATACCCCTTTTATCCCGGATGAAACCTGTACAAACTGGATCAAACCGGTTATAACCTCAATTCGCATGTTTTTACACTTTATATGCTGTTTTAACCGTATTACACTAATTCTTCTTTTAAACCGGTTTTAACCAGTTCCAACCGGATCAAACGGGTTAAAACCAATTCGCATGTTTTTACACTTTATATGCTGTTTTGACCGTATTACAAGAATTCTTCTTTGAAACCGGTTTTAACCAGTTCCCACTGAATCGAACAGGTTCTAACCTCAAATTGCATATTTTTACACTTTATATGCTGTTTTGATTGTATTACAAGAATACCCCTTTTATCCCGGATGAAACCTGTTCAAACTGGATCAAACCGGTTATAACCTCAATTCGCATGTTTTTACACTTTATTTGCTGTTTTAACCGTATTACAAGAAATCTTGTTTTAAACCGGATCAAACCGGTTCCAACCGGATTAAACAGGTTCTAACCTCAATGTACATGTTTTTACACTTTATATGCTGTTTTAACCAAATTACAAGAATTCTTCTTTTAAACTGGTTTTAACCGGTTCCAACCGGATTAAACAGGTTCTAACCTCAATGTACATGTTTTTACACTTTATATGCTGTTTTGACCGTATTACAAGAATTCTTTTTTTAAACCGGTTTTAACAGGTTCCAACCGGATCAAACCGGTACTAACCTCAATTTGGAAGTTTTATATTTTATATGCTGTTTTAACCGTATTACAAGAATCCTCCTTTTAAAACGGATCAAACCGGTTCTTACCTCAATTCGCATGTTTTTACACTTTATATGCTGTTTTAACCGTATTACAAGAATTCTTCTTTTAAACCGGTTCCAACTGGATTAATCTGGTTCCAACCAGATAAAACCGATTCTATCCACAATTTCCATGTTTTGACACTTTATATGCTGTTTTGACCGTATTAGATGAATTCTTCTTTTAAACCGGTTTAAACCGTTTTCCATTGAATCAAATAGGTTCTTACCTCAATTTGCATGTTTTTACACTTTATATGCTGTTTTAACCGTATTACAGGAATTCTTCTTTTAAACTGGTTTAAACCGGATTAATCTGGACCTAACCGGATCAAACCGTTTGTAACATTAATTTCCATGTTTTTACACTATTTTTGCTGTTTTAACCGTATTACAGTAATTCTTCTTTTAAACCGGTTTTAATCGGTTCCAACTGGATCAAACGGGTTAAAAACCAATTCGCTCGTTTTTACACTTTATATGCTGTTTTGACCGTATTACAAGAATTCTTCTTTGAAACCGGTTTTAACCAGTTCCCACTGAATCGAACAGGTTCTAACCTCAAATTGCATATTTTTACACTTTATATGCTGTTTTGACTGTATTACAAGAAATCTTGTTTTAAACCAGATCAAAGCAGTTCCAACCGGATTAAATCTGATCTAACCTCAATGTACATGTTTTTACACTTTATATACTGTTTTAATGAAATTACAAGAATTCTTCTTTTAAACCGGTTTTAACAGGTTTTACCCTCAATTCGCATGTTTTTACACTTTATATGCTGTTTTAACAGTATTAAAAAAGTCTTCCTTTAAACCAAATCAAACCAGTTTTAACCTCAATTTGCATGTTTTTACACTTTATATGCTGTTTTAACCGTATTACAAGAAATCTTCTTTTAAACCGGGTTAAACCTGTTCTAATCTCAATGTATATGTTTTTACACTTTATATGCTGTTTTATCTAAATTACAAGAATTCTTCTTTTAAACTGGTTTTAAGAGGTTCCAACCGGATCAAACTGGTACTAACCTCAATTTGCATGTTTTACACTTTATATGCTGTTTTGAACGTATTACAAGAATTCTTATTTTAAACCAAATCAAACCAGTTTTAACCTCAATTTGCATGATTTTACACTTTATATGCTGTTTTGACCGTATTACAGAAATTCTTCTTTTAAAGTGGTTCAAACCGGTTGTAACATCAATTTCCATGTTTTTACACTTTATATGCTGTTTTAACCGTATTACACTAATTCTTCTTTTAAACCGGTTTTAACCAGTTCCAACCGGATCAAACGGATTAAAACCAATTCGCATGTTTTACACTTTATATGCTGTTTTGACCGTATTACAAGAATTCTTCTTTTAAACCGGTTTAAACCGTTTTCCAACCAGATCAAACAGGTTCTAACCTCAATTTGCATGTTTTACACTTTATATGCTGTTTTAACCGTATTACAAGAATTCTTCTATGTTTTTACAAACCGGTTTAAACCGGATTAATTCTGGATAAAATAAAACCGTTTGTAACTCAATTTCCATTTTTTTACACTTTATATGCTGTTTTAACCGTATTACAAGAATTCTTCTTTTAAACCGGTTTTAACTGGTTCCAACTGGATCAAACTGGTTAAACCTCAATTCGCATGTTTTACACTTTATATGCTGTTTTGACCGTATTACAAGAATTTTTCTTTTAAACCGGTTTTAACCAGTTTAAACTGGATCAAACAGGTTCTAACCTCAAATTGCATATTTTTACACTTTATATGCTGTTTTGACTGTATTACAAGAAATCTTCTTTTAAACCGGATGAAACAGTTCCAACCGGATCAAACCGGTTCTAACCTCAATTTGCATGTTTTTACACTTTATATGCTGTTTTAACCGTATTACAAGAATTCTTCTTTTAAACCGATTTTAACAGGTTACAACAGGATCAAACCGGTAATAACCTCAATTCGCATGTTTTATACTTTATATGCTGTTTTGACCGTATTACAAGAATTCTTCTTTTAAACCGGTTTTAACCGGTTCCAACGAGATCAAATCTATTTTAATATCAATTTGCATGTTTTACACTTGATATGCTCTTTTGATTTTATTAAAAGAATTCTTCTTTTAAACCGGATTAAACTGGTTCTTACCTCAATTTGCATATTTATATTCTGTTTTGACCGTTTTACAAGAATCCTTCTTTTAAACAGGTTTTAACCGGTTCCAACCGGATCAAACCGGTTCTAACCTCAATTCGCATGTTTTTACACTTTATATGCTGTTTTTAATTGTATTACAAGAAATCTTGATTTAAACCGGATCAAACCGGTTCCAAATGATTAAACAGGTTCTAACCTCAATGTACATCTTTTTTATACGGATTATATGCTGTTTTAATTTGAAATTACAAGATTTCTTCTTTTAAACCGGTTTTAACAGGTTCCAACCGGATCAAACTGGTTCTAACCTCAATTTGCATGTTTTTACACTTTATATGCTGTTTTTTTTTTTATTAAAAGAATTCTTCTTTTAAACTGCATTTTCTTTACACCGATTAAACTGGTTCCAACCTCAATTTGCATATTTATATTCTGTTTTGACCGTACTACAAGAATCTTCTTTTTTAAACTGGTTTTAACCGGTTCCAACCTGATCAAACCGGTTTTAATCTCAATTTGCATGTTTTTACACTTTATATGCTGTTTTGACCGTATTACAAGAATTCTTCTTTTAAACCGGTTTTAACCGGATATAACCTAAATTTGCATGTTTTACTTTATATGCTCTTTTGATTTTATTAAAAGAATTCTTCTTTTAAACCGGATCAAACCGGTTTTAACCTCAATTTGCATGTTTTACACTTTATATGCTGTTTTAACCAAATTACAAGAATTCTTCTTTTAACCGGTTTTAACAGGTTCCAACCAGATCAAACCGGTTCTAACCTCAATTTCATGTTTTACACTTTATATGCTGTTTTAACCGTATTACAAGAATTCTTCTTTTAAACCGGATCAAACCGGTTTTAACCTCAATTTGCATTTTTTACACTTTATATGCTCTTACAACCGTATGACAGGAGAATTCTTCTTTTAAACCAATTAAAACTGGATTAATCTGGTTCGGATCAAACCCTAACCTCAATTTGCATTTTTCACTTTATATGCTGTTTTGACCGTATTACAAGAATTCTTCTTTTAAACCGGTTTAAACCGGTTTAAACCGGATCAAACCGGTTCTAACCTCAATTCGCATGTTTTACACTTTATATGCTGTTTTGACCGTATTACAAGAATTCTTCTTTTAAACCGGTTTTAATCAGTTTCAACCGGATCAAACCGGTTCTAACCTCAATTTGCATGTTTTTACACTTTATATGCTGTTTTGACTGTATTACAAGAATTCTTTTAAACCGGTTTTAACCGGTTCCAACCGGATCAAACCGGTTCTAACCTCAATTTGCATGTTTTTTACACTTTATATGCTGTTTTAACCGTATTACAAGAATTCTTCTTTAAACCGGTTTTAACCGGTTCCAACTGGATCAAACGGTTTTAACCTCAATTTGCATGTTTTACACTTTATATGCTGTTTTGACTGTATTACAAAAAATCTTCTTTTAAACCGATTTTACTCTGGTTTAAACTCAATTTGCATGTTTTATACACTTTATAACTGTTTTAACTCTTTAAACTCAACCTTTTTCAAACCGGTTCTAACCTCAATTGCATGTTTTACACTTTATATGCTGTTTTAACCGTATTACAAGAATTCTTCTTTTAAACAGGTTTTAACCGGATTTTCAACCGGATCAAACCGGTTCTAACCTCAATTTGCATGATTTTACACTTTATATGCTGTTTTAACCAAATTAGAAGAATTCTTCTTTTAAACCGGTTTTAACAGGTTCCAACCGGATCAAACTGGTACTAACCTCAATTTGCATGTTTTACACTTTATATGCTCTTTTTGATTTTATTAAAAGAATTCTTCTTTTAAACCGGATTAAACTGGTTCCAACCTCAATTTGCATATTTATATTCTGTTTTGACCGTATTACAAGAATTCTTCTTTAAACTGGTTTTAACCGGTTCCAACCTGATCAAACCGGTTCTAACCTCAATTTGCATGTTTTACACTTTATATGCTGTTTTGACCGTATTACAAGAATTCTTTTCTTTTAAACCGGTTTTAACCGGATATAACCTAAATTTGCATGTTTTACACTTTATATGCTTTTTTTGACCGTATTACAAGAATTCTTCTTTTAAACAGGTTTTTCCGGTTCCAACCTGATCAAACCGGTTTTAACCTCAATTGCATGTTTTTACACTTTATATGCTGTTTTAATCAAATTACAAAAATTCTTCTTTTAAACCGGTTTTAACAGGTTCCAACCGGATCAAACCGGTTCTAACCTCAATTTGCATGTTTTACACTTTATATGCTGTTTTAACCGTATT